>NW_027397071.1:41456807-41463545 GCF_003265705.2 Callorhinus ursinus
TTCCTTCCTTCCTTCCTTTTCTCTTTCTTTCCTTTTCTGCAATAAGTTAGAAGTATTATAACAAAATTATTTTAATTTTTTAAAATATTTTATTTATTTGAGAGACACAGCACAAGGGAGAGGGAGAGAGAATCTGAAGCAGACTCTGCACTGAGCACAGAGCACAGAGCCCAACACGGGGCTGGATCCCATGACCACAAGATCATGACCTGAGTGATTGGAAACCAAGAGCAGGGTGCTCAACCGACTGAGCTACCCAGGTGCCCCCAAAATTATTTTCAATAAACTTTATAGGCATCATGCCAGACTTGATAATTTCAAGGAAGAAGCTTATTCAATAAGAGAAATGTTAAAAGGAAAACACTAATAGTAAAGAGATGAGTTATTTATCCTGAAGGAAGGAGAGAAATTTATCTCTGGTTGATAGAAATTTGTTGGACTTTTACTAAATTTTATTTTCAATCATGGCTCTTATTTGACCAGAACATTTAAAATTTGGCTTTATTCTAGGATTAGAAGAATGGTAAATAGTATGGTCAAAAGAAGAAATTATGTCTGAGTTTAAATTCATACTAAACTATGTTTTCAACTCATCTGGTCAGGGTAACTATGTACTTTTATTATCAGAGCCAAAAATATTTGAGAGCAAATAAGGACACATTGGTACAATAGCTGGAAATTCAGATTGTCCTGATCAAATTTGAACATATGGATGTTCTATGACTTTTATTACCTCAAGGTTTTTACAAATCCCTCCCCTCTTTTAGATTAGCCTATCCCCCTGCTCCTAGATTTATCATCAAGTCTGTGCATTTTCCATAATCCACCGGCCATTTCCAGACTATGTGAAATATCCCTGATATGGTTTCTTAGAGCATACCATAATAACCATATTAGAGCATGTATCATCAATTATTTTAATCTTTTGTTATTCTATCTACCCTACCAGACCATATGGAAATGAAAGTGTAGAGCTTTTGGTCTTGCTCACCATTATTATCTCCATGACATGGCATAATATCTAGCCTAACAATCATTAGTGTGTTGTAACATAGTTGGTTCCCATTTCTAAACTATAAATACATAGGTGCTATTGGAGTCCTATTAAGTGAGGAATATTCACCTAGAAATATTTCTAATATCTCCCTTTGGAGTAAGAACAACAAGATATTTCTATTTCTATAGCCATCCTTCTTGAACACTCTAAAAATAAACCATATTAAGATAGGAGAAAACCAGGATTATTTAGCCTTTCAGAATTATTTGAAAGTCTGTCTCATGTTAAGTAATTCTACATTTCCTCAAAGTCTTGGGGAACACTATAGAGAACCAGCTATTGTGCTAGCTAGACAGGGCACATATTTCATTTTGGTAACTAGTGATAGATGTTGGGTAACTGCCTAAACTCCACCCCCTCATCTTTACCCCAGGAATTTATTTGGATGTTAGGATGAATGACACATAGACACCAATGGATATGAAATAAAGAAATTAAATTTATTATTTACATAGTAAATATCTAAAGGATTCCCAAGGAGAAGGGCTCAAGTTTGGTCTGGAGTAAAACAAAACAGATCAAGGGGGAAGGATGATACTGGTTTTAATTGTGGTTAGGAGGTGGGACCAGAGTGAAGGCTCCCTGAGTAGGCTGGGATATTCATAGTTTGAACTTCCCACCAGAAGAAAGCATGAAGCTTTCTTATATGTTTGTTCAGTTGTGAAGTAAAAGGGCCTGAGTGGGGAAGGGGGATTATGAAAACTGTTAGTGGTCAAACATCAAAAATGGAGCTTTGTCTTTATTACAGAAAACAAGGCTAATTCTGTTTTTAAAGAATGGATTAATTATCTCATTGATGGACACTTTGATAGGAATTAAGAATAGAAATATTCAGCAATGCATCTATTCTGCTTTTACAGTGTACATAAGAAACTAGTTTCTCAAACATTGACATTTAATCTTTGTTATAATTTTGTATCATGACCACATTACAGCTAAGAAAATCAAAGTTCAGGAATGTGAAGTGCCATATACAAGGTCACACATATACAAGTCAACAGAAGCATCAAGATGTAACCCAAAGCATTTGACTACCAAATCATATAGATATTTGCTTACTCTACTTACCAATGGGACTATCGTGAGTTAAAAACCTAAGTTTTCTATTCTCAGTTTAGAACATCTGAAGACTCTTAATGTTTCCTACACCTTGGGAAAAGACTGGTGAGTGAATTCAGTATCCTTTTTTTAGTTCTTAATAACATATACTCTGACCAGTGTGCTAATTAATCTGAGGACAATCATGGAAGGCCAATTTGCCCATACTGCTGTTTCCAAGAAGTAAAATACTTTTAAGACTTACATCATTTAATATACTACTGGTTTTTAAGGGTTATGTAACCAGACTGTTTGTGTCACAATAAGGGTAAGGGAGAACACACTGTGCTCAGAAAAGGACTGCTAAAACAGGACAAGCAGCAACTATGTTGCAAGTCAAATTTCCTCTCATGTTGTGCAATATTCATATTTGATCCCAAAATTCAAATTTAGGAACATATTTCTTACCTTTGTTTCCATACCTGAGAGATTTCTTAATGTGTAATTCTACTAAGCAAATACACACTGATTCCATGTGCTCTTAAAGTGTCATTAACATACAGTATACACAACCTGTTCAACTCCTCTCTGAACTGTACTAAAAATAAATGCAGAGCAGTTATTGTAATTATACAGTAAATATAACAAATTGACATAATTATAATTAAATCCAGGAAAAGCGGTGAGCACTTTGAAACATACAAAATTAATTCAACACCTTTATTTTGTGGTTAAAAATTCTCTCTCCTTGAAGAAGCAAAATATTAACTGAAAAATTAGAGGCAGAAAATCAAAGACTACAAAGCAACTTTCCTTTCTAGGACAAAAACAATGATCTATAAGACAAATTTAAACTCTATGAGTGTTCACCTAGTTTACATGAAAACAAACTTAAAATGACTCTTTCATGTTAGGGTTTTGCCTACCTTTATAATGTGAAATATAGATTTGAAAGAAATATTCAGATAAGAAAACCAAGGTTAAAAATACACATTCACATATAATTTTGCCTCATTATTGAGTTTCTAGTAAAATTGTTGGGCTTGAGTTATCTGAACAGTTGTCTCAATTCCCTAAGACACTTTGCATGTAAAGAAAGATACTATGTACAACCTCATTTTTCCAAAGGATTTTTTTTTTCTAAGTAGTGTTTGTTGCTTAAAAGTTTTCTTGTACTTAGCATAGCAAAAATAAAAACAAACAAACAAAAACACCTCTCCCTGGGGTTTTCCTTCTCTTCTCTGAAACTGCTTTTTTGGGTGCCCAATTTTTCTGTGTTTGCTTTGGTCTTATGGAAGTGAGAGACTGGTAAAAATCCTTGGCAGATACTCTGTATGCTGTTTTACAGTGTCACACAGAACTTCATTAAAGCTAAGTTGGTCAGTATGAAGATGATTGCAGACAACTCATCTTTTCAAAAGATTGCACTTTAAGATTAATATAAATAGAGAAAAAAAGATTAATATAAATAATGTATCATGAATAGTACCTGCAAACTGTCTACTCTGACAAAGTTCAAGCATCCAGTAAATGAATGTCAGTGACTAAAGGGTATCTCATGGACATAGCTTCAGATGAAGTTCTCAAAGACAAAGGCTAAGGAAGGAAGGAATGTGCAAGCAAAGAAGATGAGAGCAAAATAATGAGAAATGTACATATAGAGAGACTTAAACATGTACTTTATAATCGCTAACCATGAAAGTTGGACATAGATAAATGATAACTATGATGACTTTTATTGCACATTTTTTTTGTGCATCATTAAATGTGACGAATAAGAGATGAGTACAAAGTCCAAAGACAAATCTAAGTGTATCAAGAATGATGAACGGGGAATAAGGGTCACAGTGACAAATTTCACTGAATTGGCAAGGAATGAGTTGGTGAACTCTTTGTACTGCATATGACATAGGGAATCAAGGGAATTAAAATAAATTTGTAAAAGCATTTGAAGGGATATTCTTGGGCATTTTACGATGGTAAGGATATTTAAAAAAAATTTTGTTCATTATTCAACAAAAGGAAACCGGTCAGTCAGTAATGTCACTAGCAAATAAAAACATGGTATAAAGCAGCAATAAGAAATGTATTAATCTATATATTACTGATTTTTTAAGTTGTGCTTTCTGTAATATGATGTAAGCAACAATAAAATTTCAATGAAGAAATTCTTCAGTTTTGATCTCAGGGAATTTTTACTTGTTCAGATTGTTAAACTATATACTTCCCACTTTGGAAAGACAGTCTCTCCACAGTGATTTCTCAGATGTTTTAGATGACCCTCAAAACTCATATGTTCTTAGTATTCACATTTGAAATCAGTTCATGAAATTTGGTAGTTCAGAGAATGCACAGTTATTTCTGACAATACTCTACTATAATATCACATTGTTTCCTCCTTGTCTTCAGGGTTTCTTCCTGATGTTTTCTTATGTAAAAGCTGAAATAAAGAGTGTTCCAAAAATTAAAAAAAAAAAGTTTCTCACTTTCTATTAAAAAAATAATGACGTTTTCCACTAGGCTTATAACCCTGATTTACCATGATTGATACAACCTCTGGTTTGGGGGTATGCAACTTGTTTTTTTAATGACTGGTTTGTAATGTGCTATTATGGCAAGTGCCATGGCAGGTACCTCTAAACATAATGAGGAGCTGGGCAGAGTTGGCAGAGGACTTTCTTTTAAGAGACATTATGTTTGTTTTATCATGTTGTCTCCTACTGCTTGTATTGCTTTATATATTTTTCCAGGGCCAGAGTGTTGTGTTCTATAAACTCTTTCTGCCAGAGGGTATGTGAGATGTTAAAAGTATAGGAATGTCATATATTTTCCAAGAAGGAAATTTATGCATATCATAAGAAGGATAAAGGTAGATGAAAAGTCATTTGATATAAACCTTTCTTTCACTCCTTAAAGGCATGAAGAACTCAGGCATAATATTTAGGATGCTGCAATAACCTTCCTTTTGGCATATGGGTTAGTGACCTTTGTGACAAAAAAAAAATACTGCTAATTTAACAAAATAATCTATCTACTCTTCAAAAACTGAGAGAAGGGACACCTGGGTGGCTCAGTCAGTTAAGTCTGCCTTCAGCTAGGTCATGATCCCAGGGTCCTGGGATCAAGTTCCGTGTCAGGCTCCTTGCTCAGCAGGGAGCCTGCTTCTCCCTCAGCCTGCCACTCCTCCTACTTGTGCTCTCTCTGTCAAATAAATAAAATCTTTTTAAAAATCATTTAAAAAAACTGAGGGAAGAATTGAGGAACGATGAGAAAATAAAGGGAATGAGGAATAAAAAGGAGAAAAGAAAGAGAGTCAAAAAGGAGAAAACAATCAAAAAGGAAAAGTATCTAGCTTGATGAATACTTTAACAATTTAATCAACTGATCCCTTCTTGCAATCATCATAGGAGGTAAAATTTATTATCTTTATACTGCAGATGAAAAATTGAGGTTAAAGAGTAAATGTTTTTTTCTCATAGTAACATAAATTATAAGCAGTAGAGAAAGGGCCCAGCCTCTGGCTTTTCAAAAAAATAATTGGGCTTTCCACTCTACCCCAGGGTGGATTGTGGAATCCCATGGTGAGTAAGAGTTCAGAGCCAGAGACCACCTTGCGTATCCCTCTGTGGTTCTTATGCAAAAGAATGTCTCTTCCATCTTTTAGGGATCAACAATTTATGAACCCAACCAAGGAGGTAGTAGAAGACACTAAGATATATTAAAGAAGTTTCTGTGAGGCCTTCAGCCTAATTAACACCGTCCAGCAACAGTTCTCTTGCAACTGACTTTTAATCTGCTTTGTTTAAAGCTAAAGCTTTGTGTTATATAAATGGAAAATAACTAATACACAAACCCTAATAACACATGAAATGAATTGAACTTCAGGTGATCAGGCTCATCCTTTCCACTTGAAAAGAAAACTTTGCAAATTGAGACAAAAAAATTCAGTTTTGATAATTTTATCAGTATTCTCTCTAAAGTTAAAGTTGCCTGTATTAATACCAAGGGTCAAAAATATTCTGAATAAAGCATATTTTATGGAAATTGTTTACATTTCTCACTTCTTTCTTTAATTTGGAAAGCAACCTGTGAGAATAACAAGGTTGTCCCAATAATCCAATCGATTTCATTGCTCCTGTAGTCTCAGATTTAGACTGTTTTATTTAATCTGTAGGTCATTGACAATGTCCTGATTAAAATAAATAATCAAGAAAGTATTTCAAAGTAGGCTGTGGAAGAACAGAGGAATGGTAGATCGTCTTCCTAGCATCACTCTTATCTCTTTCTAGAGCCATAAGATTTGCTAAAGAAAATAAATAATCCTTCCCTATGCAGAGGCAGAATAAACATTATATGTTAAAAAAAAAAAGAAGGAAATAGGAGGAGGGGAAGAATGAAGGGGGGGAAATTGGAGGGGGAGACGAACCATGAGAGATGATGGACTCTGAAAAACAAACTGAGGGTTCTAGAGGGGAGGGGGGGTGGGGGATGGGTTAGCCTGGTGATGGGCATTAAAGAGGGCACGTTCTGCGTGGAGCACTGGGTGTTATGCACAAACAATGAATCATGGAACACTACATCATTAGTTTTTGATGTAGTGTTCCATGATTCATTGTTTGTGCATAACACCCAGTGCTCCACGC
>NW_027397071.1:41463645-41482948 GCF_003265705.2 Callorhinus ursinus
AGAATGAAGGGGGGGAAATTGGAGGGGGAGACGAACCATGAGAGATGATGGACTCTGAAAAACAAACTGAGGGTTCTAGAGGGGAGGGGGGGTGGGGGATGGGTTAGCCTGGTGATGGGCATTAAAGAGGGCACGTTCTGCGTGGAGCACTGGGTGTTATGCACAAACAATGAATCATGGAACACTACATCAAAAACTAATGATGTAATGTATGGTAATTAACATAACAATAAAACATTTAAAGAAAAAAAATTTAAAAAAAGGAGGTATGAAAACAACATCTGAGGATATGGAAGGTAAGAGCGGTATCCCCAAATAATTTGCAAGATCTACGAAACATTCAGTGAGGGAAGGACAAAGGACAACATATAAAGGAGAACAAAGAGAGCAAAAGGAAAAAAAATAGACAATAAGAGCAGTCTCGTGGAGACTGAGCACCATACAATAGATTTAGAAACTGAGAAACAGCAGCACAACACACATAGCATATAATTCAATTACAGAATGTGAAAATGAAGGACAGAAAATTACCAAAGAATAACAGGACAAGAAAGAAAAGGCCACAAAGGAAAGACTAGAAACTAATAATTATTTTCAATGAAAACTACATAGCCCCGATATGAACTAAATACCATCAGAAGCAGTAGGAGTTCATAAACTTTCTTGCATTAACATAAGAGGATCCCAGAGAATAATAAAAAAGAAGCTGGGAGCATGCTAAGACTTCAAAAGCAAGACAATGCTATAGCCATTGTAAATAAGAGAACATGTACTAAGTCTCTCTGTTACAGCAAAATTGATGGTTCAAAATATATCTACATTTCTGTGCTAATAATTTGCTATTTTTCATAATCACAATTATAATTAACCATTACTATGTGATGCTAATTTTAAACAGAGCTAAAGTCAAAAACAAGAACAAACAACAAAACAATGTATATGTATATATACATATATATATTTTGTTGTTTTGTTGTTTATATGTATATATATATATGTATATATACATATATATATTTCCACTTAAGAAACCAAATAAAAGTAGTTACATAAAAAGTACCTAAATCCACAAAGGCCTGCTAATTTCTGGTCACCAGACACAGAAGAGAGCCACTGATTGGGTCTCCTGAGGTCCATGTCTACCATAGGCAGAATGGTGCAAAAACTCAACAATGATGTTATTTCAAGAGGCAACACTGATGTAATGACAAGACTTTTGGCCACTGGGGTAAGAAAATGAGAGCTCACATATGATTTTTCCACAAGCTAGCTGTAAGGCCCAAGGCAAATCTTTTAATCTTTATGATTCTATTTCTTGAAGAATATAAAGAATAAAAGTTTAAGATATTTTTATAGGGATGAACACACCAAAACAAAACTAACTTTAATTATCTTACCCCAAATATATAAAGCCAGAATTTACCAAGGAGGCTTAAAATATTACTGTAGGATTAAATATCAATTTGATGCTGTAGCTTTTAAAACGTCAGCAGTAGCTCAAAGGATGCTAACTTTGTTGTCTTTGCCTTTGAGGATCATATACGAACCTACTTTCACCACATTTTTACATGATGTTCAAATGTGAAATAAAAAAAAAATTAGAAAATACATTTTAACATGCTAAGATATATATGTCTTGCTTTGAAGTAATGTTTTTGAGGGCATTTGTCTGAAATTAATCTTTAATTAATCCAATCATGAAACTCTACCACTTTCATCCTTTTCGTGACTTCTAATGACACTTACAATTCCAAATCCTTACCAAGACCTAGCAGGCCTTATTAATATTGCTCAAGACTACCTCTTTGACATCACTTTTTGCCCTTTTCCCCTTACTTCCTGGGCTGTCATGTTGTTCTCTTTGTCTTCCTCAAACACATACATTCCTGTCTGAAGGGTTTATGCCATGATACTGCCTGGATACTCTTCCATCATATCTAATAAGGATTCTCCCTCAACTCATATAATTCATGTGGCTGTTTCTAGTGCCATAAAATCAAGGCATGCATGATATGTCTGCTGTCTGTGAAAAATTAGTAAAACTTCTTGGTAGATTTTTGAAATTTATTTTTCAAATTATAATTCAAGGCCAGAAAATTAAGTATCTCATGTTACAGTTAACTTGTTCAAAATGCAAACTATAATGCCCTTAGGTAAAAAGAAGCTTTTGGGAATTATGAATATTTTGAAATGTATCCTTCAAGGTTGTAAAGGTTTGACAGGTGGATTAATGTGCTTATACTCTTTTGTTCATATTTTTAAAAAAGAAATGTAGTGGTGCCTGGGCAGCTCAGTTGGTTAAGCTTCTGATTCTTGGTTTCAGCTCGGGTCATGATCATAGGGTTGTGGGATCCAGCCCCACATTGGGCTCTAGACTTAGCAGGGAGTCTGCCCCTCTCCCTCTGCTCCTCCCCCTATTCATGCCCTTTCTCTCTCTCTCTCTCTCTCCATCTATCTCTAAAGTGAATAAATAAAATCTAAAAAAAAAGGAAATGTAAAGACAGTATTTCATCTGGAGATCCTAACAGTAGGGTCTTTTTTGTTGCCTATAATTACACCTTACTGACTTCTTGGTTTTAAAGAAGCTTTTCCTTAGTTTCCCATCTGTGAAGGTATTAGATAATCTGACACACAGTAGTGGGGGAAAAAGGCCAAGCTTAATTATTCTTTCTTGTTACTGTTTTAGATGTTATTTTGTCCTGCAAACACACATTTCTTGATGCAGGTCACAGTTGTATGTCAAATTTGGGATCTGCCCTCATATCCCCTGTTCAAGAGCCTCTTCAATCCGAAGCAGAGCAATTGAGAGATACACACACAGAGACAGATAAGAAATAATAGAAAGAAGAGGGATAGGTAGAAGAACAGGTCAGATGGAAATGTCATATTTAAATCCCTGTCAAAGTTAGAGAATCATGGGGACATAGTGGTGTACTAATCTGGGTTCTCCAAAAGTCAGGAATGGTGCATAGATCAGGAGAATCATATTACTAAGGCTGTCCCAATTGCAGAAAAAATAAAATGGGATATATATACATATATATATATTATATACACACATATCTATCTATATGTTGGGATATACACACATGTATATGACATATAAAATATATATTTATGTTATATATTAACATTATATATTAACATATTTATACTAGTATATCAATATATAGACAATATATTATTAGTACTACATTTGTGTTATATATATTAAAGAATAGTTTGGGGAATGGCATTCTTAGTTTAAAAAACACTGTCAGTTCTGCATATCTTTCATGTGATTATGAAGAACAAATATTAGCATAAATATGTAAATGCTACATTAATGGCATAAAAAGTATATTTATTAACTTTCTATAGGAATCAGAGTTCTCACACCACTGAATCAAAATGGCTTACAGATTCATTTTCTGTTTTGCGAGTTGTAAAAGTCACATGAAGTACAAGAAGAGAGATTTACTGGAAAATTTGAATTTATTTGAAACAGTTTCTAATTATCTTAAATACTATATTCTTATCCTGATTGCTTCTGAGAAAACACACCCTTTTTATACTATCCTGCAAGCCTATCAATGACCGTTTTTAAAATATTGTGTATTTTTCCAAAACAGTGTGTGAGTTCATGTGTGTGTGTGTGTGTGTGTGTGTGTGTGTGTGTGTTTAATTATTCTCCAGTTGTTATTTGTGTTGTCAGGAAGTCTCAGGGGGAAAAAACTTTTTTTTGTTTTGAGTCTTCAACCTATGTTATCTCACCCATGACTTATACATGTCCAATTCAATGTATTAAAGACTGAAGTCTCACTATCAGTTGGGATGTTCTGATATGCATGCCTGAGACAGTGATTAAGATGTTTGGACTGTCCATTAGAATTTCTGTTCAGTTCGTCAAATGCATGTGGCCATAGTCTAAGCTATGAATAAAAAATATCAGCCATACTCCCTGTACAGATGGTTGTGGAAATTGACATTCTAACATGATAATAAGTTAATCACCCAATGGGTTGCTAATTTATACATTTTTCCCCAAAGTGTAAACTTGATGAAAACAGCCTATTCATGGGGCTTAAAACATAATAAAACATATAAGGGTATAAGCAATAAAGGCAATTAAATATTACATGTCATGAAAGAACATAGATGAAGGAATGCTCATAGTTATTGCCAGGACAGAAAATACTACACATTTCTTAAGTTAGGAAAGTTCTTTAATCTTGAATCCAACCTTATTTCCCATAAAATACCATGTCTTCTAGCAATGAGCTCTGATAGTTTATGCAAGACCTGAAGCTATAAATTATCTGTTCCATGCACGTGCACGCACACACACACCACATACAGCCTGAATCCTCCCCTCTTTTTCTTAAGATTTTGTTTATTTATTTGTTTGAGAGCTAGAGCAAGAGAGAGCGAGAGAGCACAAGCAAGGGGAGTGGAAGAGGGAAAGGAAGAAGCAGACTCCCCACTGAGCAGGGAGCCCCATGCGAGACTCGATCCCTGGACCCTGGGACCATGACCTGAGCCGAAGGCAGACGTTTAACCAGCTGAGCCACCCAGGCACCTCAGCCTGAATCCCTTTTATTCTCTCCCTTTCTATCCCTTTCTTTCTCAACCCAAGATGGTTGGTTGGACTTTTGCAGTTTTCTGTCATATGTTAACTGTTTCACACTCTAGATCCTGCTATTCTAAGTTGAGCTCACCAAAGAATGAAATAAGACACATCCCCCTAAATAGCTCTTGTCTAAAGAAAGAAACATACATATGTACAGACCAATACAGTAGAAGTGCAGAAAGTGCTATTTCAGAAATAAGTACAGAGTCCTCTTTTAGTCTATAGGACAGATTGAATAGCTCTATGATGTCAGTGTAGGCTTGAAGAGACAACATTTGAGAGCATTGTTGAACAGGTATGGGGAAATGGCCATTTGTTCTTCATCACTATGCTATATACTAAGAGACTGGAATACAATGAACATCGACCACTGTTTGATTCATAGAATGAATCATTCCATTACATACTGCCCCCTCCCCCATGGTGGTTGGCCTCTATGTAGTTGGATTAAACTTCCAAATTTTCTTCTCAACCCCTGTCTTCTGCAGTACACTTTGCTAATTTTCTCCCTTCCAAGTACTAACCGGGCCCGACCCTGCTTAGCTTCCGAGATCAGACAAGATCGGCGCATTCAGGGTGGTATGGCCATAGATGTACACTTTGCTGATTTTCTAACCTCACGTCAAGACTGCTCTAATTATGATTGGTATCAACTTCATTTTATTTTCACCCCTTCTCTCTCAAGTTAGGTATGGACACTACTATATAGAGAGAGCAACCATTTAGGAAGCAAATAAAAATATTTGCTCATAGCCTCAGTATAAAATAAAATCTTGAGGGAAGAGTTTCTTTTAATGTAGCCAAAGGAGTTATCTGAGCTCAAAAGGGAATTTATCATCCCTTCTCCCTATGTTCTCTCCATTGTCACAAGTTCTGAAAGACTATTGTGTTTGCTAACATGCTTCACGTCCAGGTATTGGGATGTGATTGCCATTTTTCCAATGAGATCTCTTTATACAAGATCTGAAAGGGAAAAGGGAAGCAGAAAACATCAATCTTTCTCCAGCAGTGACAAGCATCCACACCGGCTTCTGCAGATTTTTTAACAACTAGATGTTCCTTTGTAAATTATTTGCTTTGGTGCTGCTGTAGACAACAGCATACGTGGGATTTCTTGTAGTTCTTGACCTGGGCAGTGACAGTAATTATGTAACTTCCTAGTGTAAAAGTAACTTCTTAGTGTCCTGAAAGCTAGTGGTAGAGGCCAAACTGACAACTTGCAGCACCCTTCTTTGATTTCTGACATTTACTCTTCTACCTAATTTTGTAAGCACCTATTTTTCTGATCAGATATTATCCTAAATGTCTATGAGGGATTATATTTTCCATACCAGACCCTGAGTATATGATTACATACTTATCTAGAAGTGAATTCCCCTCTACATTGTTATAGTAAACACATTTGCTTTAATAAAAAATATATTCAGTATTTCATTAAAGCAACATTCTATAGATTTGTAGAATACACCATTTATCTTTTATATCATTGATAAATAGATGAAAATGTGTTGTATTTATGGCTTAAATATCATCTGCACATTGATCCAGCCATGATTTCTGTTATAGATCTACATTTTCACTTATCACATAACTCTACCATGATAACATAAAAGCATCCTAAACTCATATAGCCAAAACTGAACACAATGATTGGTACCCATGTACCCATTTGTCTAAGCCAAAAGTCTAGGCTTGATTCTTCTTCATTACTGGGAGCCAATCATTTAGACGTTAATGTCTGTTTAGGATTAAGATATGTGTGCACATACACCCACACCCACTCACCCACCCACAAACCCATACACACAATTATATATTTAATGGAGTTACTCCTCTCAAAATCACTCTTAAAAATAATAATTGCTGCATATCCTGTAAACATAGGAAGCAAGTAAAGTAAATAATAATAGAATAAGACAATTAGTTAGCACTGCCTTTCTTTTCCAGTTACCTTTGGTGAAGAGAACTAAAGTCCCATTTCTTTACAATGACTTAGATCTAATCCAAAAAAAAAAAAAAAAAAAAGACCTCTTAGGATAATAACCTCATGGCTACTTGACATAGCCTCACTGCTTTTTTTTTTTTTTTAAAGATTTTTTATTTTTTATTTATTCATTTGAGAGAGAGCAAGCAAAAGCGTGAGCCGGGGGCTGGGGTGGTTGCGGTGGGGTCAGCAAGAAAAGGAGAAGCAGACTCTCTGCTGAGCAGGGAACCCAGTGCAGGGCTTGATCTCAGGACCACAGGATCATGACCTGAGCTGAAGGTGGTCACTTAACTGACTGAGCCACCAAAGCACCCCATCACTGCTTTCAATAAACTTCATTATGTTGTTTCTTAATTCACCTGAATTTCCAGACTAGTCCTTGTTCTCTCTCATCCGTCATTCTGGAACTTTCCCTTCCCTTTCTCTTAGGCTTTCTGGTGAGGAACAATGAAATAGAAGATAAACATCTCAGGTCTGGAGTGAAACACATAGGTTCAAATTCCAGATCTGTCAATTCCTGATTTTGCAGAATTTGCTTAAAGATACTGTGCTTCATTACCTCCCCTGTCAAATAAAGAAATGTAATAGTACTTACAAGTATAGTTGCTATACAGATTAAACTATATAAAACATACAAAGTGTTGATGATATTTCGATAAAAGTTAGCTATCGTTAAGATGATTGTAGCACATGCAAATTTATTTTATTTTTCATTTCTAAGGATTATTGTTCCAATCATCTATTGCTGCATGCAAATACATGTCAACTAAAAACTTAAAGCTTAAAATAACAAGCATTTTATTATTTTCACAGACTTTGTAAATCATGAAGGGTGAATGAGCATAACACAGATGCATTTTCTCTCCTTCACAGTGTCTGGGTCTCAGGTGGGAATATTCAAAGCCTGGGGATGGCTCAGCTGAGAGCTAGACTCCTCTGAAGGACTTGTTCATTCATAAGCCTGACAGTTAATGCTGGCTGTTGACTGCAATGTCAGCTGCGACTGTCAACCAGAAAATTTCTATGTGACTGCTTGGGCTTCCTCACAGAATGGTGGCTAGCTTACAATCACAAGAGTTGCAAGAAAACAAAGCAGTAGTGCATTTTATATATATATAATCTCGCCTTCAAAGTGCAGTTTCTTTTGGCTGTTGAGGCAGTGACAAAGTCCTTTCTAGATTCAAGGGAAAAGGTTATAATCCCCGTTGTTCAATAGAAGAGGTATCAAGATTATATTGTAAGAAAAGTACATAGAGTGGCAGATAATGTTGTCACTATCTTTAGAAAATAAAATCTGCACATTCACTTTATCTCCCATTTTGATTACATTATCTCTAAACTATAAATTATTGGATAACAGTGGAGGTAGCAGGCATCTGTTTTTTATATATCACTTTTATAGAATAACCTTAGTATTTCACCTTTTATTATGATGTCTATCCTTTTGTTGTGGTGGACACTATTCAAGACTTACTCTTATTTATCTCTATTGTGAACTAGCCGTTCAATTTACCTTTGGTAGTCAGGCTCCATCCTCCCAGCCAGTACAGTAATTTCCTCTTCTATCTATTGATTCAAAGGCATGAGTCGCTCAAAGTGGCTGGATAGTATGTCTTAACTTCCAGATCAAAGGAATCATTGTTGTGTTTACTGATGAAAATATTTCTCCCTTTGGAACCAAGACCTCTAGACAAGTAGAGTGTGAGGTTACAGGGACAGGAAGCAAAAATTTTGCTAGTGGATTATAAGGGGTAATAGAGAGTGGTGGTACACTCTCATTTATATCCCTTGATTGCTGGACCCTAAATCCTGACTATGGGAGAGATGGCACTATATATTAGATGCAGCAATTGCTGAATAATATCCACCATGGCAAAAAGATAAACATCATAATAAATAAAAAAAGATAAAGTTATTCTACAAAAGTGAGAAAGGTATATAAGAAAAAGATTACCATTGCTTATATAAGTAAGAAAGGGATGCCTGCTGTCTCCAATATTACCCAATAGTTTGTGTGTTATGGATAATATAATTTCAATGGGAAACAAATAGAGGTGAAGGGTGGGAGAGAGAAGGTAATGTACTAAGAATAAGCACCACAGGCATTTGGGCCACTTTTTCATGTAACTTACTTATGGAATCAGGGCCTGCTCAGACTCACTCACATGCATACCACTTTCATTTGATTGTGGAGTGCTGCTGTGCACACCTAAATTATGGCTTTGTGGGTCACATAACACCCAGTTCATGAAGGGCAGCTAAATTGCATGGTAACTTAGTAACCCACAATTAAATATTTGGTCTGTACTAAGGCCTAATAGCAACCCAAAAGCTGTTTCTCAAAAGAAGAATAGTTATGTATGGAAGATAGAAGGGCTTTGCCCCAAAACTGTAAGGGTCTGCACTACAATTCAACTACAGAGGTCTGCCAAAGGCTCCAAACAGGGTCTCTATCTACTTCAGATACTTCAAGTACCACTGGATCTGCTGCATCGTACTGCACAAGGAGTAGAACAGCTCCCACCCCAGGCTGGATCAGCTGTAGAGCCTTCCTTTGTTCAGGCCCCCACTCAAAATACATAGTTTTTTGGGGGTCACTTCATAAATGAGCCAGAGTAACACACCCAAATGATTCGGAATATGTTGCCCCCAAACAACAGATACACTGCAAGGTTCAGAATTTAATTTGTTACAAGGCAGCCACTGGCAAGATTAGACTCTAGGTGTAGTGTTCAGCAAACTCAGCTCTGTGGTTCCAGGAGACACAGAAAGGGTAAGTAACTTGTCCCAAGACACGTGTGGATTCAGAATTCAAATCCAGCTAACTGGAGGCCAGAAACTATACACAATGTTAAAATACTTCTTTGTGCAATTGTATGGAAAGAAACTGAACTAAGAAATACATACTCAGAATTGAGCTGAAAGAGGATCTTCTCGGTTTTTCTACTTTGGAATTTCAGATGAAGGACTCAGTTTCTCCTGTGACCTTGTTTCTTTGTGCCTGTGTATCCCCACCTCGAGATCACTTCTTTAATATAACTAAGTTTTGTGGAATTCTGTTACTCAGATCAGAAGACTCAACTAAAGAAAGAGTGTTATTTTCAGTCCAGATAGCTATAGACTCTCATAAATTAAAGATCTGGCATACTCACTAAACACCAGTAAATACTCTATAAATTCAAACTGTAGTTTTTGAGGTTGGAGGACTATGTGTTATTCATCCTTGTATTAGTCTCTAAAATTCTGTGCTTTAGCCACAGTAGGTGCTCACTAAATCTATTAAATAGTATAATCTCTTACACTGAACTACATAAAACTGTCTTGGCATTTAATCACTGTATATTACCATCTTTTTTTTTTCATTTTCTTTTTGATTCTATTTATACCAACCACATTTATAATTTTTACCAAGCTGTTTCCAAAATCCAGCTCCAGTGTACATACAGATATGTATTCTTTATAAATATTATCTATATGTTATAAATTCTGTTTTCTCCAAGCGTGCCACCTTCCATAGGCATCCTCCTGGTGTCAGCCTTGTTGGTATTGGTACAATTACAATCTTCCATGATTAATGCCTTCGCTCTTTTACAGGCTTTTCTTATCTGCATATATGTTTCTAAATCTGCTTTTTCATCCTGCCTGAGACATAGTAGCTTTTTATCATTTCTTTCCATTCCATTTCTATTCTTTGCTGTAATCCAAATGATCTCTTTGGTTTTTGAAGCAATGTTATATCTCTCTTTAGATGATGCTGTACATTGTCTCCTCCTGTCTGGAAACATCTAGTCTTCCTGGCAAAACATCCTCCTGATTTTTAATAGGGCTTTTACTACCTCATTCTTCCTGTGCTACTTCGATATATTAATCTCTACTACTTGGCCTTGAAAACATCATTTTATTTCCCCTTCCTTCCTTCCTTTCTCTTTCTCTCTCCCTTTCTTTTATTTTTTTAAGATTTTATTTATTTATTTGACAGAGAGAGACACAGTGAGAGAGGGGACACAAGCAAGGGGAGTTGCAAAGAGAGAGGGCCAAGCAGCTCTCCCGCAGAGCAGGGAGCCCGATGCGGGGCTCAAACCCAGGACCCTGGGATCGTGACCTGAGTCGAAGGCAGAGCTTAACAACTGACCCACCCAGGCCCCTCTTTCTTTCTTTCTTTCTCATCTTTTCTTTTTTGCTTTCTTGCCTTTTTTTCTTCTTTTCTTTCTTGCCTTCTTTCTTTCTTCAGTTCTCCAGGGAAACAAATAAATGGTAGGCTTTCTCCAACTGCTTAGGTTTGTTTTGTTGTTGTTTTTATTATTTTTGTCATTTAGGAAATATTAGTCCTCAGTTCTATCTTATTAACTTTCTCCTATTTACTTATTTTAATTGTTGAAATGACAATATTCAAGTTTTTAATTCGCCCTTTATATATATCCATGGCATGTTAATCACCAAGTTACCAAAACACAGTATATGCATGAATACATATTGTTTACTGTATTTGCTTTGTTGTTCTGTTTTCACAAGGTGCTCATCTATCAACTTTACCAGGAAGAACAGTGTTGATTTTTAACACAAATGGTCTATAACTGAATGTATATACTTAGACGCATACAACAGGCACCATTATGGAGTCTCAGAAAACTTATAAAGACAAAAAGTGCCTTGATTCTTTTAAACTTACTTATTATTCTTTTATTGTTCTTATTGTCCATTAATACCTTTCCAAACATACAGAGAAGAAACAAAAGACAGTGCCAGGGTGATGAATTAATATTTTGAGATTAAAAATTCACAAGATGGTAGGTTCAATTCTGCTTCTGGCCAACTCAAAAATATACCATTTCATGTTGAAAGAAGAGGATGAAGAGAAAGTGTTATGGGGTTTATTGCTGATTATTGATGATAAAAAATTCCAAAGAGAGAATATCTAAAATAGACCTCCAGTTACCAGTGCTCATATAAAATTCAAGTGCATAAAAGAATTTCTTCTTAGCATTATGTTAGTTTTTTCTATTTCCACCAGGCTTTATTTTGGTTGTCTGATCCCCTGCCTATAATTTCTAAGAGAAGTGCAGTGTGTAAAATTGACTGTGAGCTTATGATTCCAGTTTTCCTTATCACATTCTATTTTCAATATTATCTCCATCTACCTTTGGTTTCACTTTCCCTTACTTTCATTTTAAAAACACAGCTATTTCTTGCTCTTCACTGCCCTCTCCTTGATCATTTTTCTTTCTGACTTCCTATCTTACTCCTATCCACACTATGGATTCAATGACAGTCATTTTTCCTCTATACATCCCACCTAGCAAAATGTATATATATTTTTTTCATAAACTGCAATCATGGTAGAAAGTTTACATCAATACATGATTCTACAGTTACAGAAATAGACTTTGTTATTATTTTTCCTTACACATCACCAGAGTCCACTAAAATCTAGCTATATATGGACAGTTACTAGTGTGCACATTGAGTGGAAAGGAAATTACACACTGTTTTACGTATAGGTAATGTGGTGCCAAAGATAACTAAAGAATTAGTATTTCCGATTTTTCTGTTATTGTTTCTGACATTTTTATTTATTTGTTGAATCTTTCACATTTATACACACATTCTAATTGTTATTTAGATGCTTACTTTAAGGATACCTGATAATAAGAAATTTAGTGCACATTGTTATTCATTTTCAATATCAAAAATGTTTCAGAGCAGGGGCTATATAATGTAAATGAAATAAAATATAGACATTCTTAGTGTACACTTGTGGGTCCATTTGGCAGGCTTTAAAGAGAAGGGTTTTTTTAATGTAGAAATCAGCATGATTTGAACATCACTCTTAAGCTAAAAGACATAAAGATTTTTGCATATATTTGTTAATACATTAATCATGCTATATAACCCTGTGATTGCTTAATTTTTTTCAGAGAAAAACATTCAACGGACTATTTTTTTTTAAATAAACTATACCTTAAAGCATGGCTATCAGCCCAAATATCCTCAAATTTATGCCCACAAACTTGACTATAATATAATGTGGCATTTTCAAATTTTACAAAATTGACAAATTTGATCATTTAAAGCTAGGGTCTCATTATGTAAAGGAGAAACAAAAAGAAGATATGGAAAATTCCATTTGGAAACATGGCTTTTCATGCCATTTTCCACTAGGAAATATCTTTTGAAGCATTGCAAAGGATGTCAAAATATATTCTATGTCTCTACCTCATCTGTGTCAGTTGCTAGGGTACCACGTCATTATCTCTGCCTAAAAAAAACAGATTGTCTTCTATGCCTCCCATCCCTAGGTACCTACTCCATGTACATGTTGTGCGCTGAAATATTGATATCTCCCTCAAAAGTGGTTATCTCCTTAGGATCAGGTTCTCACTTGGGAGAATAGGGTATAGCCAAGAAAAGTGACAAAGTGTCATGTGTTAGCACATATCAGAGTTTATGCTGTGGCTAGAGACAAAGAAGGGAATTGTGTTGATATGAACTTAGAGAGAGATTTGCACAACTTGTTTATATGTAATCCCAAATTTCCTGTTACCAATTTGTTCCTTGGAATTTCTCACAGATCGATCCTAAAATATCAAAACACACAATTTGAGAAATGCTGATTTCAGTCAGGTGACTTGGTCAACATAACCAAATTACCTTAATTATTGTGGTTGCTCTTCTTGGTACATCAGTCAAATGGGTCCAAAATATCTGCATACAAAGATTAGACAAAAGTTGACAGTTCCGTTTATACCAAAAGAAGAGGATTTAGGATATTGTCATGCAAATATTATTATTTAAGGATCTCTATCACTGTGGAAAGTTTGCATGTAATATATATCCATTCATAGTCAAATATCCAAGTTTGGTAAAAAAATGTATATTTAATAGTCTAAAAGGGAATATCAAATATCTCCAAGAAAACATTTTTGTGTTTTATGTATAAGCATGAATTAACCAGAAACATATGCAAATAATTTTTCTTAGACAATTCATGGATTAAAACATACACATGAGAAATTAACAAATGTAGACATGGTTTAGATTGACATTAAATGTTAAAATAAAGATGTGAATGTTTTCTAAACTCAAGACTTACTGTTTTTCCTAGAAATGATTTAAAATGTTAAAACAGAAAAATATAATGATGCTTTAAAAATCACAGATAACTTGGGGCGCCTGGGTGGCTCGGTCGTTAAGCGTCTGCCTTTGGCTCAGGTCATGATCTCAGGGACCTGGGATGGAGCCCCGCATCGGGCTCCCTGCTCTGCGGGAAACGGGAAACCTGCTTCTCCCTCTCGCACTCCCCATGCTTGTGTTCCCTCTCTCGCTGTATCTCTCTCTGTCAAATAAATAAATAAAATCTTACAAAAAATAAAAAAATAAAAATCACAGATATCCCTTTTAACTGTGTGCTTATTAAAAGCAAAGTGTAATTCAGATTACATACTTGCAACTGCACATGATATCATTTAGCTTTAAACCATAACTGGACTCCATGCCTATCACAAGCATATTGCAAATAAATCTAGTTTTTATTTTATTTGCATTCATACTTTTCTAGATCACATTACTGTATGATAATATGCTTTTGTCTGGATAAAAGTATATAGTCATTAACATTTATAGTACTCCCTGGTAAAAGGCAGATGACATACACTATCATTTTGTGATATGTAATTCGATTCCTGGCACATTAGGATTTTTAGCATAAGGCTTATAATGTAAATTTCAATTCTATACTCTGTCAGTAACTAACAAATGCTGAATTATTTCCTTCCTTAGACATACACCATTGGAATCCATTTAAAGTGCTTAATGATGTATTAATAAACCATGATTTTCCAGCAGAGTTTCTGAACTCCCCTTACTGGCGCCAGCTCTGGTGCTGCCAATCAAATTAGAATGCCATGGCTTCTCAGTAAATAAAGGTTAATTGGATACATAAAGGGAAATTGAACATCAGAAATGTCTAAACTCACATTATTCTTATGTAACAGTTATTAAATTTCTATTTATCATATGTGCAGCTAACATATCCATAATGACATATATTAAATCTTCATTTTTCCATTTGAACACAAAGGGCTATCCACTTGTAATTTCAGAAAAATCAGACATACCAGGCTTACTGTTTTCATCTTTGCTGACTTAAATTTTCTAATTGATTTTTTCTTGGGAAAAAAAAGTAGGATAATTTGTGCTTGGTAAGCTTTACTGTAAAAGCTTTTCTTTCAACCATTCTTTCCCATCCCCAAAATCTTGTTCTCTATAAAAATAAATATGTGGAAAATTATTTATACACACATACTAGCATTTCCTCTAAATAGCTTCTATTTTCTCTTACTTCCTGATCTGTTACATAGCATGAAATATAGCCTGCTTTTGATGGGTTCTATTGTCTTGCATTCAATTCAGATGTAAATCATGTACTTGAACTGTTTTAGTAGAACTGTATATTAAAACTTACTAAACAGGTATTGATACCAGCTACATAATTTTAGAAATTTGAATTTACTAATTGAGAAAAAAGACAGTATGCTTGTACAGAGGATTAAATGTTCAGAGAAAGCACTCCAGATACAGTATACATATTAATGCTGGGAATAAAGTATAAATATATATACATGGCTAACATAGCTGGACATTTAGAAAATTTCTTGGCAGTCAAAAATAACAAGAAACTAAAATCCATAATAATAAGAAAGTAAGAACCTGGAGCCAATAATTGCTAGTCTAGAAGCTGGCCAGAGGACAAAACAAGTTGGGGGTTAACAGCCCTTCCCCCCTACTTCATCAGCCCATTGTCACATCTGATATTCCCAAAGAGGAAACCTCAGTGAAAAAATAAGAAAACTCTTAGCAGAACAAGAAGTTTGGAAATTCATGTCAGTTTCACCATTGTCTCTAAACTCTAAACATAAGTCTGCTGTCACCCTACCTTTATATATCCCCTCCTCAAAATCTCCAAACCTCAAATTTGAAAATGTAGACCCAAGTTATTAGGATCCTTGGGAATAATTAAGCACCTGAGAGAAGCCCAGGCAAATCACCTCTGGAGGAAATAATTTCAAATTTAGGCCTCAAAGATTTCCTACAAAGTTCCAAGGAAGGTGGACTCACCAGCAAAAATCAGTAAAAAATATGAGAAAACCTAATCAACGTGGGAAAAAGTCAGATAAGGCAGTCCAAAATGTACAATTATGCTCCAAACAAATTAAATTACTAATTTTAAGAAATGCAAACAATTAAATTTAAAAGATGCAAAGTTTAAAATGTTTAAAGAAATATAAGGGAGTATTGAAACAATGATAGATGAGAGACTATCAAAACCAATCAGCCATATTTGAAAAATAGCAAATTAGCAATTCTAGAAATTAAAAAAAAAAACTAATGGAAAAAAATTATATGCTCCAAATAACAGAACTTTAAAGTACATTAAGAACAACAAAGACAGACAGAATTACATACAGAAATAATAAGTTAATACATAAAGTATAACTATGTACAAATACTTTCTTAAGTGAATGGTATATATTAACTTAATTAATCCTTACAACATTGCTATAAGTTAGGTATTATTCTTATCTTTGCTTCAAAATGATACAGTAATCAGGAAGATTTTTAAAATCCACCCCCCACCCAGCCAAATAGATAGTGTAAGTGTCAAAGAAAGAATGTGAATGCAGGGGGCGCTTGGGTGGCTCAGTCGTTAAGCGTCTGCCTTAGGCTCAGGTCATGATCCCGGGGTCCTGGGATCGAGCCCCACGTTGGGCACCTGGCGGGAAGCCTGCTTCTCCCTCTCCCACTTCCCCTGCTTGTGTTCCCTCTCTCGCTGTGTCTCTCTCTATCAGATAAATAAACAAAATCTTAAAAAAAAAAAAAAAGAATGTGAATGCAGGTGTTTGGTTCCAGAATCTAAAGTTTACAACTACATTATTTATCTCTAGAAAACCTGTCAACATACCTATCAGGTATTTCACAAAAAATAAAATATTAATATCCCATAAACAAAGAAAATAATGCTTGACCTCAATAGTAATGGGGAAATACAAATAAAAGTGTGAGATGCTAGGTCATAAACCCAATCTAGGAAAAACATAAAAATTCTGACAATATTAAATGTGTGCAAATATGCAAAGCACTGAGGACTCTCACATACTGCCTAGAAGTATGTAAATTTATATATCTATTATAGAAAAACGTTTGACATTATCTACTAACTTAAATATAAGTGTACTCTCTAATCTAACAATTCCATTTCTAACAATATATCTTGAGAAATTCTTGTACCATGTGCCTAGAAATTTGTACATGAATGTTCATAGCATAATGGCTTATAAGAAAGTTAAAAACTGAAAATAACTAAAATATCTATCAGTGGAACAGATCAATAAAATGAGATGTATTCAAACGAGGAAATAGTACAGAGCAATAAAAACGAACTCTAACCCATAAATCAGTATGAATATATCTCAAAAATGTCCTATAGAGTATCATAGTATTTGTATACATTTCAAAATCAGGATAATTTAAAAGTATTATTTATAAATATGTATATTTTGTGAAAATGTGGGAAGCAAAAACAAGAAAATGGTGAACACAAACTCAGGAGAGCATCTACATTTGGGGGAAGAAGGATAATACAGGTAGGAAGGCAAACTCAAAGGCAATTTAAAAATATTTCTTTTTATTTTTCATAAGCTTAGAGGTTTCATAAGCTTAGAAAATTTAATTTGTGAAATATATACATTCATTGATATCTCTGTTATATCACACATTTTTAAGTAAATTTTAAAAAAAGGAAAATATATTTGTGCCAGTACCATACTGTCTTGATGATGACAGCTTTGTAATAGAGCTGGAAGTCCGGAATTGTGATGCCTCCAGCTTTGCTTTTCTTTTTCAATATTCCTCTGGCTATTCGGGGTCTTTTCTGGTTCCATACAAATTTCAGGATTCTTTGTTCCATTTCTTTGAAAAAAGTGGATGGTATTTTGATGGAGATTGCATTGAATGTGTAGATTGCTCTAGATAGCATTGACATCTTCACAATATTTGCTCTTCCAATCCATTAGCATGGAACATTTTTCCATTTCTTTGTGTCTTCTTCAATTTCTTTCATGAGTATTTTATAGTTTTCTGAGTACAGATCCTTTGCCTCTTTGGTTAAAATTATTCCTAGGTATCTTATGGTTTTGGGTGCAATTGTAAATGGGATCGACTCCTTAATTTGTCTCTCTTCTATCTTATTGTTGGTGTATAGGAATGCCACTGATTCCTGTGCATTGATTTTATATCCTGCACTTTACTGAATTCCTATATGAGTTCTAACAGTTTTGGGGTGGAGTCTTTTGGATTTTCCACATACAGTTTCATATCATCTGCAAACAGTGAGAATTTGACTTCTTTGCTGATTTGGATGGCTTTGATTTCTTTTTGTTGTCCAATTGCTGTGGCTAGGACTTCTAATATTATGTTGAATAGCAGTGGTGATAGTGGACATCCCTGACACGTTCCTGACCTTAGGGGGAAAGCTCTCAGTTTTTCCCCATTGAGAATGATATTCACTGTAGGTTTTTCGCAGATGGCTTTTATGATATTGAGGTATGTAACTTCTATCCCTATACTCTGAAGAGTTTTGATCAAGAAAGGATGCTTTACTTTGTCAAAGGCTTTTTCTGCATCTATTGAGAGGATCATATGATTCTTATTCTTTCTTTTGTTAATGTATTGTATCACTGATTGATTGATTGATTGATTTGCTGATGTTGAACCAACCTTGCAGCCCAGGGATAAATCCCACTTGGTCATGGTGAATAATCCTTTTAATGTACTATTGGATCCTACTGGCTAGTATTTTGGTGAGAATTTTTGCATCCATGTTCATCAAGGATATTGGTCTGTAATTCTTCTTTTTGATGGGGTCTTCGTCTGGTTGGGGATCAAGGTAATGCTGGCCTCATAAAATGAGTTTGGAAGTTTTCCTTCCATTTCTATTTTTTGGAACAGTTTCAGGAGAATAGGTATTAATTCTTCTTTAAATGTTTGGTAGAATTCCCCTGGGAAGCCATCCGGCCCTGGGCTTTTGTGTGTTGGGAGATTTTTGATGACTGCTTCAATTTCCTTAGTGGTTATAGGTCTGTTCAGGTTTTCTATTTCTTCCTGGTTCAGTTTTGGTAGTTGATACATCTCTAGGAAAGCATCCATTTCTTCCAGGTTATCGAATTTGCTTATCAAACTCAACACCCAAAGAACAAATAATCCAATCAAGAAATGGGCAGAAGACATGAACAGACATTTTTCCAAAGAAGACATCCAAATGGCCAACAGACACATTAAAAGTGCTCAACATCACTCGGCATCAGGGAAATCCAAATCAAAACCTCAATGAGATACCACCTCACACCAGTCAGAATGACTAAAATTAACAAGTCAGGAAACAACAGATGTTGGCAGGGGTGCGGAGAAGGGGGAACCCTCCTACACTTTTGGTGGGAATGCAAGCTGGTGCAACTGCTCTCGAAAACAGAATGGAGATACCTCAAAAGTTGAAAATAGAGCTACCATACGACCCAGCAATTGCACTACTGGGTATTAACCCCAAAGATACAAATGTAGGGAACCGAAGGGGTACGTGCATCCCGATGTTTATAGCAGCAATGTCCACAATAGCCAAACTGTGGAAAGAGCCAAGATGTCCATCGACAGATGAATGG
>NW_027397071.1:41483048-41608474 GCF_003265705.2 Callorhinus ursinus
ATATATATATATATATATATATATATATATACATACATACACAATGGAATATTATACAGCCATCAAAAGGAATGAGATCTTGCCATTTACAGCGATGTGGATGGAACTGGATGGTGTTATGCTGAGTGAAATAAGTCAATCAGAGAAAGACATGTTTCATATGATCTCACTGATATGAGGAATTCTTAATCTCAGGAAACAAACTGAGAGTTGCTCTAGTGGGGGTGGGGTGGGAGGGATGAAGTGGCTGGGTGATAGACATTGGAGAGGGTATGTGCTATGGTGAGCACTGTGAATTGTGCAAGACTGTTGAATCACAGATCTGTACCTTTGAAACAAATAATGCAATATATGTTAAGGAAAAAAAAAAGGAAGAATATAGCAGGATGGGAAGAATGAAGGGGGGGAAACTGGAGGGGGCGACGAACCATGAGAGACGATGGACTCTGAAAAACAAACTGAGAGATGTAGAGGAGAGGGGGTGGGGGGATGAGTTAGCCTGGTGATGGGTATTAAAGAGGGCATGTTCTGCATGGAGCACTGGTTGTTATGCACAAACAATGAATCATGGAACACTACATCAAAAACTAATGATGTAATGTATGGTGATTAACATAACAATAAAAAATTTAAAGAAAAAAAGGAAAATGTATTTTAAAGAATATGGGTTTCACTATAAATCTTAAAAAATTGGAGTACAGTAGGCTTATTCAGTCATTTGTTTTAATTCTCTAGTTGTTGTTATAGATATTAAGCATTTTCTATTTTCCAATCAGTATCCTATTATACAGTCACATAAAGATATAAGTTATGGCCTTTGCCTTTGAGCAGCTGACATTCTAACAAAAGAGTTGATGATGTCTCCCAGTTGTAATTTTATTTTCAGATAGCAGTCAGTTCAATTCATTTCCCTAGTCAAGACAGAGGGAGAATTTGGAAGGCCTAAAACTTGGCCCTTAGCCCTGAAGACAGACATGGAAAATTAAGGCAGATAAATAAAAGGAGATGACACATAGGTAGAGAGAGTAAGAAGAAAAAATTTCTGGCTTGACACTATTGACATAAAATAAGACAATAGTCGTGCATATAGAATGTAATATTATTGTATTCTTACCTTGGATAACAATAACGTAAAGCTGCTCTGGGCTCATAAGCATCATACTCAATTTCAATATGTATAAAAATTCCCAAAGCTTTGATAGGTAATACAAGCACACCAAGAATGTATAAAACATTAATGCAAGGTTGAGTTGGTAGTTTATGATCGTGTAGGGAAACATAATCCATGCCCAATATTCATAATGCATCTGGACTTTGCAAGCTCTATATTATTTCTGTTAGGAAGGTATACTGCTTTGAATGTTTTAAGAACTTTAGAATTCATTCTAAAGTGATATATCTTGTTTTCCTATTCTAGATATTGATAACAATGCCAGGTTTCTAAGGCTGACCTCCCAAGTTTTACCCAAGTTGATGGTGTATATAGAAAAAATATCCTTACAGAATATAGAAATCAACCCTAATAAAAAAATAAATAGGTTCAGGTGTTGCTAAATATTTATTTGAAAATTTACATATCAATTCTTGGGAAACTGATTTTGGAGATCCATTTCCCAAGTTTGAAAGGAGTTTTCCTTAAAATTTAAATTTTAAAAACCCCCAAATTTCCTTAAACAATATTTAAAAATATGAATGAGCAATATTGTAATCAAAATTATTTGTGCTTTCTACTAGGCTTAGTTTAGGTTTGAAAGAAAGAAACCATCTATAGATTTATCTGTTTTATCTATCTATCATTTATCTATCATCTATCATCTATCTCTATGCATCCATCTATAGATATAAAGTTATTTATATTTATACATATATATACATAGACAGGTATATGTATATGTATAAAATTATTAGTGTTCTCAAATATTTAAGGCACCCAAAATATTAAGCTTGTGCTTGATCTTTCTACTTTTTTTTATGTGTATAATACTGTATGTGTGCCTCCTGTTATGGAAACTCAAATAAACTGACATATTTCCTTTTAGGTTGGCCTCATTCATGTGTATTGAGTTGGCTTATGTTTGAGCTAATTGACAAGAGTGGCAATGTAAATGCTATGCAAATGAACCCCCTCTGGAATTCCTCTTTCTAAGTTCAATTGATGCCTATGCTAACATAGCACTTTGTAATGTTATTCCAAGGTATTTAATTTTGTGGTTTGCATAGACATTCAGCATTATTGACAGTGATACATTGGCCTCCTATACTATCTGTCTCTGACAAACATTCTCTGCTGTAAACACAGCACTATGGCTGATAAATTGAAGCACATGAAATGAGAGCTGATAATGTTATATTATTGATGATAAAATTAAGTCATGGAAAATTTAGAGCTGTGCTAACATGACTGCCTCAAACACACACACACATACACACACACACAAACACACACACACATCAAGATTATCCAATTTTTTTACTGAAGGTACAATGTAATTAGTAATAGAAAAATCCAGTGTTCATGACTGTTCAGTTTCAAACATTAGTTTTTTAAAATGTGACTACATTTAAGGTGATTTATTTAGTTATTATATATTATATTTTCCTCTCTATGATTTAGTCTTTGTTGTAAGAGGTTCTGTGTTCTGTAGTCCTCTACCCACTAGATGCCAGTAGCAACCCCCCTAAATTGTGACAATCAAAACTGTCCCTAGAAAAGTGCAAAATGCCCCCAGTTGAAAAGCTCTGTACTCTGAGGTCCCTACCAAATGCCTCACAGGTTTAGTGACAACTCTGCTCTGACTGGTCAGAACTTAAATGTGTGAACCCTCAGGATTTTTCACCTCTCAGCTTCCTGGTAATCTTTCTTTCCTCTGTGGTTGTTCTTTGACAAGCCTTGTGGTATCCTTTACTACAAATGAGCAGTTTAGCATTAGGCCAAACTCTTAAGCACACCTGTATGCCAATTTATGGAGCTCTTTTTCAACACAGCTCTTTCATCTCTCACACTGTGCTCCAAAAATTGCAGTCACATCGGCCTCCCCTATCTCTAATCTCTGTCTCCTCAGCTCGGTGGGATGGATGTGCCCTTCCTGTGATCCCCTCCTGACTGCAGACCAAAAGCTGGAGAGATCATATGGTTTCCCTCTCTTTTCTTTCTCTGAGGATCAGAGTCATGTACTGCCTGTTGTCTAATGCGTGAAACAGTTGTTTTACATAGTTTGCCCACCTTTCTACCAGTTATAGCAGGAGGGCAAGTCCAATAACACTTATCCAACCCTTCATGACCAGAAGTAGAAACAACACAGGAGCTCAAGACTACATCTACCCTTTGAGCTGAGTTGTTTCGTTAACTATAGCAAACGTGTTTGTTCCCAAACATGTTTATATTGGACATATTTGTTATTGTAATCTCAGCTTCTAATTATACAATGAAGTATTAAAAGAATGAATCCCTTTTTATGAAAAACTAAGTTAAATGTTTTAAAAGTTTAGATAAAGACATATGACAACAAAATATTTTTGTCTCATTATATACAAGATAAATGTCAAAGAAGGGGAAAATGTAAAGAATCTACATGGGCTTCACTCATGTGTCCTCACAAATATCTTTATGCTTTTACCTAAACTTAAGGATATCCCAAACTGGAAATCACAGTTAAGGTTTTTTAGTGTTTTTTGTTCTATAGACACAATGTGGAACTGCAGCTAGAACTCTTGAAGAGAAGTTTTATTACCACATTAAATTCTGACAAATAACTCTATATTTATAAATTTTAACAAAAATGATTTGTTATTTTAAATATCCATCATTTTTTAAATTTAATTTTATTATGTTATGTTAATCACCATACATTACAACATTAGTTTGATGTAGTGTTCCATGATTCATTGTTTGTGTATAACATCCAGTGCGCCATTCAATATGTGCCCTCTTTAATACCCATCACCAGGCTAACCCCTCCCCCCACCCTACTCCCCTCTAGAACCCTCAGTTTGATTCTCAGAGTCCATAGTCTCTCATGGTTCGTCTCCCCCTCCGATTCCCCCCCTTCATTTTTCCCTTTCTACTATTTTTTTTAACATATAATGTATCATTTGTCTAGAGGTACAGGTCTGTGATTCAACAGTCTTACACAATTCATAGCACTCACCATAGCACATACCCTCCCCAATGTCCATCACCCAGCCACCCCATCCCACCCACCCCCCACCACTCCAGCAACCCTCAGTTTGTTTCCTGAGATTAAGAATTCTTCATATCAGTGAGATCATATGATACATCATTTTTAATGAATTCCTACTTTTTTCTTAAATGATTTTATTTATTTATTTGACAGAGAGAGAGAGAGCAAAAGCAGGGGGAGCTACAGGCAGAAGCAGAGGGAGAAGCAGGGAGCCTGATGCAAGGCTCAATCCCAGGACCCTGGGATCATGACCTGCAGCCAAAAGCAAATGCTTAACTGACTGAGCCACCCAGGTGCCCCAGTGAATCCCTACTTTAATTGCCTCTTTTACTTACAGAAGTAACTACTTGCTCTTATGATATTAAGGGATGAGTTATTTTTTTTCACATTCATAGAATTAACTCATTAGTTAATCTAACAAATATTTATTAAGCACCTACTATGCACTGGGAAAAATACTAGAACCTGAAGATTGAGTTGAGAACAATATAAACAAAACCTCACCTTTGATATACATAAAGATTAAAAATTTAAACATATATGTATATTTATTAAATGAATAAGCCAAAGATAGCCTCTGTGTATTGATCCCTGGTTTTTAATTTCTTCATTGCAGGCTGAGACCCATTTGCTCAAAGCCTGCCAGCACCAAATTCAAACTTTTACACATCTATTTATTATTTAAAAAACTCAACCATGCAAATTTTAGCCATTTAGAGACCACCTCCTTTGCACACCAGCAAAACCTCATCCAATAACTATTACTTATTGATAACATAGGGCTCTACAGTTATAACGCCCAAAGCTACCATGGTCCTTGTTAACTCTCTGACCCAGAGACTCCCCTCCCATGGGATTGAGCAACATCAGCTAGACACATAAGCCCTTTCTTCAGTCCACCTCTCTCTCAGGAGTACCCTGCCTTCTTCCAGTTCTGAGTAGTGACCCCAGCCTTTGGACAGACTTCTGTTCTATGGAACTTCCTCTCTCATGCAATCTTATCCAAAAGTTGCCCAAATAAACTTATTGTATATCAATGCCTTCTGTGATCATGGTGTTTTCTTGGATTAGCCCAAATCCCTCAAACTCCCAGCAATATTAAATAGTAAAAATTACTGACAAGAAAAGATGCCAGGAGGTGGAATATAAAACAGGGGTGGGGAGTTAATATTTTAGAAAGAGTGGCCAGGTACTTCCTCACTGAGGGACTGAATGTAAAATGAGGTCCTTAAACTATGTGGGAATTAATCACACATATTATCTAAATATTTATTGTCTATCTCCTTCACTAAAATGAATGTTCCATTTTAAAAAAGCATGCCGTAGATGAGATTCGGCACATTCAACTTTGCGTGGCATGGCCATAGAATTCTACTACTAAAACTAATATTACACTATATGTTAACTACTGGGAATTTAAATAAAAACTTAAAAAATAAAAAATACAGCCCATAAGAAAATCAATCAATCAATCAATTAATAAAAATTTAAAAAAGCATGCTGCATATTTTGGTCACTGTCAATATTTTTATTGCTTAAAACATGTCTAGAAAATGGTAGGTAATTAATAAGTATACATATGCCCAACAATAAATAAGACTTCCCTTGTATCCACAACACTGTTCTAAGTATCAAATCTTTAGTCTCTCAAAGTATTGCTGAACCAAAAGTATTCTAAGGAAATAGTTATCCAAAGGGAAAAGTGAGCTCTCTCCCAATCTCCTGCCAAAAAGAAAGGTGAAAAATACATATCAACTCTCATAATGCACTGGTTTTGATTTGTAAATAAGTTCACTTATATGGTGTAGTGTTGTGTTGGATGGGATACACACACACACACATACACACATATATGTGTATGTATATATACATACACATATAGACTCACACAAATCTTTCCACTTTTACTTGTTAGCTATACAACTTTGAGGATGCCTTAAATACCTACAAGGCTTATACTTCTTATCGTTAAAATAGAGTATGATATAATATGCCCCATATGATGTTCTGAGAAAAAAAATAATGCATATATAGCATTTAATATAGGCTCAAAACCACTATAAGTGTTCAATTAATACTAGCTGAAATTAATCAAACAATAATTGGACCAGTATTTATCAAGTGCCTTCCATGTAACATACAATATGCTCGGTGTGAGTAACAAATGGCTGATAATATTTGAGCCCTCATATGAAGGAACACAAACTATAATGGATGATAGACATGCAAAAATACAGATTCAATGAAGTTGTGGTGAATGCTACAGTGGTGATATTAATGACTGGTATAGGAGCACAAAAAACAGAAAAAATATATGCACACAGTTTCATATAATTCCTGAGAGATCTTTTTCCTAAAACAATTTACTCTTGGCCTAAATTATTAAATATTATTAACTGTGTATTTATAGTTATTTTCACATTGTCAATTTTTTTAAACTGTTAATCATATCAAAAAGTTAATATTTGAGGGGCACCTGGGTGGCTCAGTTAGTTAAGCATCTGACTCTTGATTTTGGCTCAGGTCATGATCTCAGGGTCCTGCGATGGAGTCCCACTACCATGCTGTGCTCAGCAGGGAATCTGCTGGAGATTCTCTCTCTCCCTCTCCCTCTGCACCTCCCCCCATTCACACTCTCTCACTCTCTCCCACTCTCTCTAAAATGAATAAATAAATCTTTTAAAAAGTTAATATTTGAATGTTAATTATATCAAACAGTTGCTCGGGCTAAAATTCTTTGGAGTTATTTTGGGGCTCCTCTTTCTTTATAAAACTTAGAAATCTAACATATCGGGACATTTTTTGACCTACCTTCAGTTCATGTTCAGAATTTGAACACCATTTCCACCACTGGCACCCCTTTCAAGAGTCAACATCATCTCACGTATGGATTATTGCAATGGCTTTTGAACTATATTCTCTGATTCCTACATTATATTCTTACCATAGCCATTGCTTCTGCTCTTTCCCCACATACCTTACGTGGTTCACTCACTCTTTGTCACCATCTGTTCAGGGAAAACTGATTATCCACTTTAAAATAGCAATCTGTATTTTCCCCATGTCCAGCATCCAATATCGCCTTATCCTTCCCTCCTTTTCCACTGCACTTACCATAGGCCGACTGCCATATAATTTACCAATGCATTATATTTGTTGTTATTTTCTTCCTCTTTCTCCTAGAATAAAATCTCCATAATGGCAGAGATTTTTTTTCTTTTGTTTCCTGATGATTCCCAAGCAGCAAGCATAATGTAAATTCAATAACTTTACTTGTCAGATGAATGAATGACTGAAACAAAGAAGTAGCCCAGATCTTAGCCAAAATAGAAACAATCTAAATATCTGCTAATATTACATGAAAACTCTTTCAGCAATGGTGACTTTTTTAAATGTAATCCTTGTGGAAACAAAGAACTCTTGTGAAGTGAGATGCTATATATTACTAAGACAGAACTTCCAAGCAATTCCTTCATAACACTTGTACAGCAAAATTGTACTAGGAATTACAAATATATGTAAAGTTTCTAATATTATATATATTTTTAGAAAAAACTGGTATGACCAAAACCAAACAGAACATTGTTAAACTGTAAATTGTCTTAATCAGAATAACATTAAACTGAGATCACCCCCACTTCCTGAAAGTCTAGACAGGGGCTAGCAAAATAGAACTGAGTGATCAGACCATCAACTGTTTTCATAAAGTTTTATTAAAACACAGACACATTCCTTTATTTATGTATTGTTTATGGCAGTTATTGTGCCACAAGAGCAGAACTGATTAGTTGCTACAAGGGTCATATGAAATATGAGCCTAAAATATTTACTATCTGGCCATTTATGAAAAAGTTTACAGGTCTTTCGTAGGATATATAAGTATTAACAAAACAAGCTCCGGATCATCTTGGGTAGGAAAATAAATAACACTGTAAGAAAACATTTCTCACTGAATTCATTTATTAGTAGTATTCTAATAGGAATATCCTATCTAGAACCAATGGGATTTTAATTCAAAATCAAATTTTGGCAGCTTTGGTGAAATATGTTTTAAATACAATAAAATTAATCAAATTAAGTTGTGTAATTTGATGAGTTTTTTTTAAATGTTTTATTTATTTATTCATGAGAGTCAGAGAGAGAGAGAGAGAGAGAGGAAGAGCCAGAGGGAGAAGCAGGCTCCACGCCTAGCAGGGAACCCGATGTGGGACTTGATCCCAGGACCCTGGGATCATGACCCGAGCCGAAGGCAGACGCTTAACCATCTGAGCCACCCAGGCGCCCCTAATCTGATGAGTTTTGACAAATATATACATTGTATGGACAGTGCCACAATCACTATATGCAATTTTTTTCCCACTAAGTTCCCCTACTCTACTCTCTGGTCCTTGTCAACTACTGATATACTTTCTATAACAATAGGTTTATATTTTTCTTAATGTTTGGGCACTCAGGTGGCTCAGTCAGTTAAGAGTCTGCCTTCGGCTCAGGTCATGATCCCAGGGTCCTGGGATCCATTCCTTCAGTGGGCTCCTTGCTCAGCAGGGAGTCTGCTTCTCCCCCTATCCCCCACCCCCATTTGTGATCTCTCTCTCTCAAACTCTCTCTCAAATAAATAAAAAAAGTTTAATATATTTTCTTAATGTTCTACAAATGAAATCAATTATGAATGAATTATTTCACTTAGCATAACTTTTGTGATTGCATGTATCAGTGATTCAATCCTTTATATTGTTTACAGTATCCCATTATATGTCTACATCACAATAATTTGCTTATGCGTTCACCAATTGAAGGACGTTTGGGTTATTTCTAGGTTTGGCTATCATGAATAAATCTTCTATGAATATTTACCTGAATTATTTGTGTAAATGAATGTTTTATTTATGTTAGACCTGGAGGTGGAATTTCAGGGGAAAATGGTACATTTAATTTTAAAACAATCTACTAAGAGATCTTCTAAAATAGCTGTACCATTTTACATTCCCACAAGCAATGTATGAGAATGCTAGTTGCACTGCATCTTCCAAATGCTAGACAGTGTCAGTCTTTTCAATTTTAGGCATTATTGTAGTTATTATGACACAAAGGTGTCCTATTATGGTCACAATTTGTATTACCCTAAGGATTAATGATCTTATTAATTCCTAATATTGTATTTATAATATATATATCATTTGCCATGTTATGTATGTCATTTATCACCCATTTATCATTTTTAATTAATTAATTTTTTATTAACATCTAATATATTACTTGTTTCAAGGGTACAGGTTTGTGATTGATCAGCCTTACACAATTTGCAGCGCTCACCATAGCACATACCCCCCCACAGTGTCCATCACCCAGCCACCCCATGCCTTCCACCCCCCTCCACTCCAGCAACCCTCAGTTTGTTTCCTGAGATTAAGAGTCTTTTAAGGTTTGTCTCCCTCTCTGGTTTAATCTTGTTTCAGTTTTCCCTCCCTTCCCTTATGATCCTCTGCTTTTTTTCCTCAAATTCCACATATCAGTGAGATCATGCAATAATTGTCTTTCTCTGATTGACTTATTTTGCTTAGCGTAATACCCTTTAGTTCCAACCACATTGTTGCAAATGGTAAGATTTCATTTTTTGATGGCTGCATAATATTTCATTGTATATATACACCACGTCTTCCTTATTCATTCATCTGTTGATGGACATCTAGGCTCTTTCCATAGTTTGGCTATTGTAGACATTGCTACTATAAACACTGGGGTGCATATGCCCCTTCAGATCACTACATTTGTATCTTTGGGGTAAATACCCAGTAGTGCAATTGCTGGGTCGTATGGTAGTTCTATTTTCAACTTTTTGAGAAACCTCCATAATGTTTTCCAGAGTGGCTGCACCAGCTTGCATTCTCACCAACGGTGTAAGAGGGTTCCCCCTTTCTCTGCATCCCTGCCAATATCTGTCGTTTCCTGACTTGTTAATTTTAGCCATTCTGACTGGTGTGAGGCGGTATCTCATTGAGGTTTTGATTTGGATTTCCTTGATGCCAAGTGATGTTGAACACTTTTTCATGTGTCTGTTGGCCATTTGGATGTCTTCTTTGCAGAAATGTCTGTTCATGTCTTCTGCCCATTTCTTGATTGGATTCTTTGTTCTTTGGGTGTTAAGTTTGTTAAGTTCTTCATAGATTTTGGATACTAGCCCTTTATTTGATATGTCACTTGCAAATATCTTCTCCCATTCTGTCGGTTGTCTTTTGGTTTTGTTGACTGTTTCCTTTGCTGTGCAAAAGGTTTTTATCTTGATGAAGTCCCAATAGTTCATTTTTGCCCTTGCTTCCCTTGCCTTTGGCGATGTGTCTAGGAATAAGTTGCTATGGCTGAGAAGAGGTTGCTGCCTGTGTTCCCCTCAAGGATTTTGATGGATTCCTGTCTCACATTTAGGTCTTTCATCCACTTTGAGTTTATTTTTGTGTGTGGTGTAAGGAAATGGTCCAGTTTCATCTTCTGCATGTGGCTGTCCAGTTTTCCCAACACTATTTGTTGAAGAGACTGTCTTTTTTCCATTGGACATTCTTTCTTGCTTTGTCAAAGATTAGTGGACCATGGAGTTGAGGGTCCATGTCTGGCTCTCTATTCTGTTTCATTGATCTATGTGTCTGTTTTTGTGCCAGTACCATACTGTCATGATGATTACAGCTTTGTAATACAGCTGGAAGTTCGGAATTGTGATGCCACCATCTTAGCTTTTCTTTTTCAACATTCCTCTGGCTATTCAGGGTCTTTTCTAGTTCCATACAAATATTAGGATTATTTGTTCCATTTCTTTGAAAACAGTTGATGGTATTTCGATAAGGATTGCATTAAAAGTGGAGACTGTGCTAGGTAGCATTGACATCTTCACAATATTTGCTCTTCCAATCCATGAGCATGGAACATTTTTCCATTTCTTTATGTCTTCCTCAATTACTTTCATGAGTATTCTATCGTTTTTTGAGTACAGATTCTTTGCCTCTTTAGTTAGATTTATTCCTAGGTATCTTATGGTTTTGGGTGCAATTGTAAATGGTATCAACTCCTTAATTTCTCTTTCTTCTGATTTGTTGTTGGTGTATAGAAATGCAACTGATTTCTGTGCATTGATTTTATATCTTGCCAATTACTGAATTCCTGTATGAGTTTTAGCAGTTTTGGGGTGGAGTCTTTTGGGTTTTCCACATAAATTATCATATCATCTGCAAAGAGTGAGAGTTTGACTTCTTTGCTAATTTGGATGCCTTTAATTTCTTTTTGTTGTCTGATTGCTGCGGCTAGGACCTCTAGTACTATGTTGAATAGCTGTGGTGATAGTGGACATCCCTCCTGTGTTCCTGACCTTATATCACCCATTTATTTTTTTGGTAAAATGTTCAGATCATTTGATCATTTCTTATATTATGTTGGCCTTTTTCACACTATTGAATTGTAACAGTTCTTTATGTAGTGGATATATGTTTGGCAAATAAATTTGTAGCTTATCTTTTCATTTTCTTAATATTATTTTATTTTATGAGAAAATGTTTTAAGATTTATTTATTTATTTTAGAGAGAGAGAGAGGACATGCAAGCATGGGGGGAGGGACAGGGGGAGATGGAGAGAAATTCTTAAGCAGACTGCTCCCTGAGCACAGAGCTCCCTGCAGGGCTGGGTATCATGACCCTGAGACAGATCAGGACCTGAGCAGAAGCCAAGAGTCAGATGCTTAATTGACTGCACCTAGGCTCCCCAAGTGAAAATGATTTTATTTTGGAGAAGTTCAAGTTATAAAATTTTCTTTTATAACTGAAGTGCTTTGTGTCCTATTAAATAAATTATTAATTAATGTAAGATCATTATAATTTTCTTCTATTTTTTTCTTCTAGAGGTTTTACACTCTGAGCTCTTGTATTTAAGTCTATTGCACATTTCAAGTTGTGTATGAGATGAAGTATTGATGTTCACTCTATTGCATATGAATGTCCATTTTTACTAACATCATTGGTTGAGAAGATTGTCATATCCTTCCTGAATTACTTTAATATCTATCTTAGGTCAAATCAGTTGGTCATTTTTGTGTTGGTCTGTGTTTAGACAGTTAACTTTTTATTTTTTTCCTTTTATTTATATGTCTATCTTAAGCCTATGCCTTACTCTCTTCATTAGTTTAGCTTTATAGTAACTCTTGAAATCAGGTAGGGTAAATCCTCAAATGTTATTTTTCAAAAATTTTGCTTCATCTTGGGGTAGTTACATGTCCATGTAAATTTTGGAATCAATCTAACAATTTCTACAAAAAAATGTGTCAAGAATTCAGTTGGAATTTTGTTGAATCTATAAAAATATTGATCTTTTGATGCTTAAACATGGTTTACCTCCCCACTTATTTATATACTCCTCACTTTTTCTTTTCAGTGTTTCATAGTTTCTAGTGTGTGGATCTTACATATTAAGATTTCCCTATTGCATATTTTGATGATATTGCAATAATAATATTTTAATTTCAGTTTTATATTTCAATAGAAATAAAATAAATTTTTAATGTTGACCTTATGTCCTAAAATACTGCTAGTCACCTCTTCCAATAATTGTGTGTGTGTGTGTGTGTGTGTGCACTCATAAATTTCTTAGGATTATCTACATAAATGACCATGCTGTTCACAAATAAATATGGTTTGAGTGATTTATTTCCTCTATGTATGTGTCTTATTTCTTTTCTTGTCTTATTATACTGGCCAAAAGTTGAAAATGAATCTTGACAGTTGACGTCTTTGATTTATGCCCATCTTAGGAGGAAAGCATTGAATCTTCTATTAACTTTGATGCCGCTTGTAAGTTCTTTGTAGATGCTCTTTTTCATGTTGATGTTTTCTATATTACTACTTTGCTGAAAATGATTGCCATAAATGTGTGTTGAATTTGGTCATATGTTGTTTCTTCATCTGTTAAGGAGATCATGTATTTTTTCTTTTAAAAATTTTAATATAGTGAATTACATTGAAATATATTTAAAAGTTAAAACAGTTTGGGTTTCTGAGGATAAAACTCTCCTGTAATGTATTATCAATTTTAGATATTACTGGATTTGATTTACTAAAATTTTATTTAATTTTCAAATCTATGTTCATGTGAGATATTGATATTTTTAATCTTTGTCTGATTTGGGTATCAGAGTAATGACCTGGGTCATTAGACATTAATGTCTAATCACATTAGTGTGATTTAGATTCATTGTCTTTCATCCTCTTCCAATGTAGAATTGTTGCTATTTTCCTCAGATATTTATTAAAATTATTAGAGTTCACTAGTAAAGCCATCTGATCTTTGGTTCCATTGGCTTTTAACTATGACTTTGATTTCTCTGATAGATAGAAAATTAATCAGGCTATAGTCTTTCCTATAACATAGTTTTGTTTGTATTGATAGAATTTGTCTATTTCATCTAAATTATTGAATTTATTGGAAGAAATGTGTTTAGTATATTCCTTTATTATTCTTTACTATCTATAATAGATTTTAGTGATGTCATTTCTTTCAATGCAGACATGGGTAAATCATGTTTCTTTTTTTCCTGATAATCATGTCTTGAAAATTATAATTTTTTTCACATTCACTTTGGTTCTCATGGATTTATCACAGTTGTTTTCTATATGTGAATTATATCATGTTGGTTGATACTGTTGTAAACATCTTCCCTATCCACACCAAATTTTTGGTCTAGTTGTTCTACCAACTCTTGTGATGAAGGTTTTGAAATATCCAGATGCAATTGTGGGTTTTCTATTCCTCTTCTCAGTTCTATCAGTTTTCCTTCTTGCACACAGATGTTCTATTATCATGTGCATATGCATTTAGGATTGTAATGTCCTCTTGATAAATTGCCCTTTTTATCAGTAACCTATTTTCCCCTAGTCACTATTCCTTTCCTTAAAATCTGCTTCTTAGGGGCGCCTGGGTGGCTCAGTCATTAAGTGTCTGCCTTCAGCTCAGGTTGTGATCCTAGGGTCCTGGGATTGAGCCCCATGTCAGGCTCCCTGCTCCGCGGGAAGCCTGCTTCTCCCTCTCCTGCTCCCCCTGCTTGTGTTCCCTCTCTCACTGTGTCTCTCTCTGTCAAATAAATAAAAATAAAATCTTTAAAAAAAATAAACAAAAAACTAAATACATAAAATAAAATCTGCTTCTTGTTATTTTTTAATATATTTTTTAAGATTTTATTTATTTATTCATGAGAGACAGAGGGAGAGAGAGAGAGAGAGAGAAACAGAGGGAGAAGCAGGCTCCCAAGGAGCAGGGAGCCCGATGTGGGGCTTGATCCCAGGACCCCGGGATCATGACCTGAGCCGAAGGCAGATGCTTAACTACCTGAGCCACCCAGGTGCCCTGCTTCTTATGTTATTAATGTAGTTACTCTAAGTTATTTTTGAACAGTGTCTGTACGGCATATCTTTTTGCCATAAATACATCTATGTTTTCATATTGTAGGTATGTCTCTCATGGACAGACAGACTGTCCAGTCTTGTTTTTTTATTCAATCTAGAAATCTGTTCTTTTCCCTAAGTACTTAGAACATTTGCATTTAATGCTATCATCTATATGATTGGATTTAAATTACTACTTTTCTATTTCTACTTTTTCTGCCTTCTTTTGGGTTAATTGAGATAATTTTAGTGTTCTTTTATTTCCTCTATTGGCTTATAAGCTATGCCTCATTAATTTTTTCTTTAAAATGTTTGTTGCTTTACAATTTAAAATATGCATATGAGTAATTATAACCAAACAATATTATAACATTTTATGCATAATATGAAACCCTTATGACATATACTTCCATTTTCCCCAGAACATTTATGTTATTGCTGTCATACATTTTAATTCCACATTTTTAAAGATATTATTTACTTATTTGAGAGAGAAAGTGTGCACAAAAGAGAGCATGAGCAGGGGGAGAGCCAGAGGGAGAGGGAGAGGAAGAAGCAGACTCCCCACTGAGCAGGAATCCCAGACAAGGGCTCCATCCCAGGACCCTGGAATCATGACCTGAGCTGAAGGCAGATGCTTATCTGACTGAGTCACTCGAGTAACACTCCACATATTTTTTTAAATGTATAATATATTGTTATTATTTTTCCTTTAAAGAATCAATTACTGAAGAGCAGTTAAGATGGCAGAGGAATAGGGGGACCCTAAGTTTGTCTCATCCCTCAAATACAGCGAGATAATTATCAAGTCATTCTGAATACCTGAGAAATCAATCAGAGATCTGAGAAAGAAATGCTGCAAGTCTACAAATAGAAAAACAACCACCTTTTGAATGGTAAAAGTGCAGAGATTGAATCTGGAGTGATATAGCTGAGAATACAGTGGAGGGGAGGGAGCCTGCTTAAGGAGGCTACTGCAAAGTTATTATGAGCAGAGGAGTGCAAAATTTGAACTTTTGGAAGTCTGCTACAGTGGGAGATATCTCTGGCTTAAAGGTGCTCAGGTGCTGGAGTGGGGCAGAATCCCAGGTGTGAGAGTGGGTTTTAGGATCACCAGGGTCACAGGAAAAACAGGGGTTGCCTGAATGGGACAGAGTTCCCAGGCATAGGAGTGGGGAAGTTGGCTGAAAACAGTGAGTCTAGGTACTGGATTTCTGCTCTGGGTTGCCATAAACTATGAACTGCTGCACAGTTGTGTGACCATTTTGTAGGAGGGGTCTGGCAAAAGGGAGAAGCATGGCAAGAACCAACCCATCCTGGGTCCACACCTCAGGAGTCCATAAAATTTGGAGTTTTGAAACTCAGTTGAGTGTCTGAGATAAAAATGCTCAGTCACAGGTCAGGTGAACACAGAGTTCTGACGGCAACTGGGGAGATAAGAGTGATTGACTGCTTTTCTGTGAGGTCTCATGGAAGAGTGGGGGGCATGAACTTTCAGCTCCAGGGCTAGAGAGCTGAGCACAGCCATATTCATCCCGCCCATCAGAGCTAAAAACCTGCAGGGAGTGGGGTGCCTGGGTGGCTCAGTTGGTTAAGCGACTGCCTTCAGCTCAGGTCATGATCCTGGAGTCCCAGGATTGAGCCCTGCATTGGGGTCCCTGCTCAGCGGGGAGTCTGCTTCTTCCTCTGACCCTCCCCCCTCTCATGCTCTCTCTCTCTCTCTCATTTTATCTCTCCCTCTCTCAAATAAATAAATAAAAATCTTAAAAAAAAAAAAACAACCTTCAGGGAGCAAAACAGCGCCACACAGTGGAATCCAGAGACACTTACACCGAGACCTGCTTCTGTGCAAGGGAGTTGCATCTGCAATAGGGCAAGTCCACCTGAGAATCAGCGCAACAGGCCCCTCCCCTTAAGACCAGTACAAACAATTGGCCCACACTAAGTTTATGGATCATGGAGGGCTGTGAAGCTTCAGCTCTTGGGAAAAACAGTATATAGCATTCTTTGTATTTTTATTCTTTAGTACTTTACTATTATTTTTTCAGTTATTTTCTTATTTTTTCAATACGTTTTTTACACCAAGGATCTAGTTTTTTTCCCCCGTGTTCTGTTTTTTTTTTTTTTTTTTTTCTGTTGTCATTGTTGTTCTCTCTCTCTCTTTTTTTTTTTTTCTTTTGTTTTCTGGACAAAATGATGAAATGGAAAAATTCACCCCAAAAGAAAGAACAAGAGGTGGTACTCATTGCCAGGTATTTAACCAATAGAGATATAAGTAAGATGTCTGAACTAGAACAAGGATTATAAAAATACTAGCTGGGTTTGAAAACAGCATAGAAGACACTAGAGAATCCCTTACTGTAGAAATAAAACAAGTAAAATTTGTCAGGTTGAATTTAAAAATGCTATAACCAAGATGCAGTCCCAAGTGGAGGTCATAAAAATGAAGAGAAACAAATCAGAAGAGTGAATCAATGATATAGAAAATAAAATGATGGAAAATAAGGAAGCTGAAAAGAAGAGAGAAAGAAAACTATTAGATCACTAAGGGAGACTTAGAGAACTCAGCAATTTCATAAAGGAAAATAATATCTGTATTATAGGGTATCCAGAAGATGAAGAGTGGGAGAAAGGGGCAGAAGGTTTATTTGAACAAATTATAGCTGAGAACTTCCCTAATCTGGGGACGGAAACAGGCATTCAAGTCCAGGAGGCACAGAGAACCCCTGTCAATATCAACAAAAATAGGTCAACACCTCAACATATTATAGTGAAGCTTGCAAATTTCAAAAATAAAGAGAAAATCCTGAAAGCAGCTTGGGACAAGAGGTCCTTAACCTACAAGGGTAGACACATAGGCTGGCAGCAGACCTGTTCACAGAGACCTGGTAGACCAGAAAGGACTGGCATGATATATTCAACGTTCTAACTGGGGAAAATATGCAGTCAAGAACACTTAATCCAGCAAGGCTGTCATTTCAGAATAGAAGGAGAGATAAAGAGTTTCTAGGACAAACAAAAACTAAGAAATTTGTGAACACTAAAGCAGCCCTGCAAGAAATGTTAAAGGGAATCCTTTGAGCAGAGAAAGAGCCCAAAAGTAACAAAGACCAGGAAGGAACAGAGACAATCTACAGGAACAGTGACTTTATAGGTAATACAATGGCACTAAATTCATATCTTTCAATAATTACTCTGAATGTAAATGGACTAAAAGTTCCAATCAAAAGACATAGGGTATCAGAGTGGAAAAAAAATATGCTGCTTATAAGAGACTCATTTTAGACCCAAAGACACCTCCAGATTGAAAGGGAGGGGGTGGGGAACCATCTATCATGCTAATAGACATCAAAAGAAAGCTGAAGCAGTCATCCTTATATCAGACAAACTAGATTTTAAATCAAAAGCTGTAATAAGAGATAAGGAAGGACACTGTATCATAATAAAAGGGTCTATCTGACAAGAAGATCTAACAACTGTAATATTTATGCCCCTAACTTGGGAACAGCTGAATATATAAACCAATTAACAAAATTAAAGAAACTCATTGATAACAAAACAATAGTAGTAGGGAACTTTAACATCCCACTCACAGCATTGGACAGATCATCTAAGCAGAAGATCAACAAGGAAACCAGGGCTTTGACACATTGGACTAGATGGACTTCACAGATATATTCAGAGCATTTCATCTTAAAGCAGCAGAATACACATTCTTTTTGAGTGCACATGGAACATTCTCCAGAATAGATCCCATATTGGGGTCACAAATCAGGTCTTAACTGGCACAAAAAGATTGAGATCATACCTTGCATATGTTCAGACCACAATGTTATGAAACTTGAGGTCAGCAACAAGAAGAAATTGGAAGGACCACAAATACATGGAGGTTAAGGAACATCCTACTAAAGAATGACTGGATCAACCAGGACATTAAAGAAGAATTTAAAAAAAACATGGAAGCAAATGAAAATGAAAACACAACAGTTCAAAAACTTTATGATGCAACAAAGGCAGTCCTAAGAAGGAAGTACATAGCAATATAGACCTTCCTCAAGAAACAAGAAAAGTCTCAAATATACAACCTAAACTTACACCTAAAGGATGTGGAAAAAGAACAGAAAATGAAGCTTAAATCCAGCAAGAGAAGAGAAATAATAAATATTAGAGAACAATCAGTGATATAGAAATTAAAAAAAAAAAAACAGTAGAACAGATCAATGAAACTGGAAGCTGGTTCTTTGAAGGAATAAGATTGATAAACACCTAGCCAGACTTATCAAAAAGAAAAGAAAAAGGACCAAAATAAATAACATCATGAATGAAAGATAAGAGATCACAAACAACATGGAAGAAATACAAACAATTATAAGAGAATATTATGAGCAATTAAATGCCAACAAATTGGGTGATTTGAAAGAAATGGATAAATTCCTAGAAACATAAAAACTACCAAAACTGAAACAGGAAGAAATAGAAAACCTGAATAGATCCATAACCAGCAAGGTAATTGAAGAAGTAATCAAAAATCTCCCAACAGGGGGCAGAGCAAGATGGCGGAGGAGTAGGAGACCTAGATTTCATCTGGTCTCAGGAATTCAGCTGAATAGGGATCAAACCATTCTGAACACCTACGAACTCAAGAGGAGATCGAAGAGGAGAGTAGCAACAACTCTCTGAACAGAGAAGCGACCACTTACTGGAAGGTAGGACGTGCGGAGAAGTGAATCCAAGGCGATATTCGGGAGGATAGACGACGGGGGAGGGGGCCTCTGTCGGCCACTTCTGGCAAGTGATAGAGCCGCGGAGCACAAAATCGGACCTTTTAGAAGTTGGCTTGGCTGAGGGACGTCGCTGCAGTGGCTAAGCAGGGGGTGGAATCCTCCCGGGACAGTGTGGTCTCAGGACCCTTGGGGTCACAGAAAGACCAGGGGTGCCTAAGTGTGGCAGAGCTCCCCGGTATCGGAGCGGGGAAGCCGGCTGCAGAGACGGAGCCGAAGCGCAGGCTCTCAGCTTGGGGTTGCCATAAACTGTGATCCGCGGCCGAGTCGGGCCACTGCTCCCCCAGCAGGGACCCAACAAGCAGCAGATAGAGGGAAACTCCCCTTCCTTCCTGGGGAGGAGCAGCGCGGGAATGCACCGCAGGGATCTGCTGGGTTTGGAGACTCCACACGGGGTCGAGTGCCAGAGATAGCAACGCTTGGTCACAGGCCGGGTGAGCACGGAGTGCGGCCAGAGACCAGGGAGACGGGAGTGTCTGCTTTTCTCTGGGGGCACACTGAGGAGCGGGGCCCCGAGTTCTCAGGTCCTCCGGGTGGAGATTGGGAGGCCGCCATTTTTGCCCTGGGCCTCCAAAGCTATACCGAGAGCTTGCAGGGAACAAAAGCTCCCGAGAGCACACTGGAGCAGCTTCCTTAGCCCGGACCGACAAGGGCGGGGCAATTCAGCCTCCGGCAAAGATATTTAGAAACCACAGCAACAGTCTCCTCCCCCAGAAGATCAGCACGAACAGTCAGCAAGCCAAGACCAAGTTTACCGATCAAGGAGAACGGGAGAACTCCAGCGCTAGGGAAATACTGCACATAGAATTCATGGCTTTTTTTTACCATGATTCACTAATTCATCAAAGTTAATTTTGTTGACTGTTTTTTTTCTTATTTTATTTTTATTTTTCCTTTTTTCAACCAACATCTTATCAATCCCTTTTTTAAAAAAAAAAACATTTTTTATTTTTCATTTTTAGAGTCATATTTTATCCCTTCCTAGTAGTTACCCTTATTTTTGGCATATATATATATATATATGTTGTTTTCTCTTTGAAATTTTGAGATACAGTTTCTTCTAACAGATCAAAATATACCCTAAATCACTAGTGTATGGCTTTGTTCTAGTCTCCTGCCTGATCACATTCTCTCCCTTTTTCCTTTTTTTTTTTCCTAAATCTTCTTTCTTTTTTCAAACATCTTCTTATCTTATCAAGTCCTTTTATAAAATCTTTTATAATTTTCATCTTTACAGTCATCGTCCATCCCTTCATTGTATCAACCCCTATTTGTACATATAATTCTTTATTCCTTTAAAATTTTAGGAGGCACTTTTTTCTAAAAGACCAAAATACGCCCCAAATCTAGTGTGTGGCACTGATCTGTGCACTAGCCTGATCATATTTGATCATATTCTGCTTTTTTTGTATTGTTCTGTTTTTCTTTTTATCTTTTTTTATCTTTTTTTTCTCTTTTTTTTTCTTTCTTTCCCTTTCTTTTCCCCTGGTTTCAGGTTTTTTCCGATTTGTATACAGTATATTTGCTGGGGACGTTGTTAACCTGTTAGCATTTTGTTCTCTCATTCATCGATTCTCCTCTGGACAAAATGACAAGATGAAAAAAATCACCTCAGCAAAAAGAACAAGAGGTAGTACCGTCAGCCAGGGACCTACTCAATACGGACATTAGTACAATGTCGGACCTAGAGTTCAGAATCATGACTTTAAAGATACTAGCTGGGCTTGAAAAAAGCGTGGAAGTTATTAGAGAAACCCTTTCTGGAGAAATAGAAGAACTAAAATCTAACCAAGTCGAAATCAAAAAGGCTATTGATGAAGTGCAATCAAAAATGGGGGCACTAAATGCTAGGATAAATGAGGCAGAAGAGAGAATCAGTGATATAGAAGACCAAATAATGGAAAATAAAGAGGCTGAGAAAAAGAGAGAGAAACAACTACAGGATCACGAGGGCGGAATTCGAGAGATAAGTGATACGATAAGACGAAACAACATTAGAATAATTGGGATCCCAGAAGAAGAAGAGAGAGAGAGAGGGGCAGAAGGTATATTGGAGCAAATAATAGCAGAAAACTTCCCTAATGTGAGGAAGGAAACAGGCATCCAAATCCAGGAGGCACAGAGAACCCCTCTCAAAATCAATAATAATAGGTCAACACCCCGACATCTAATAGTAAAACTTACCAGTCTCAGAGACAAAGAGAAAATCCTGAAAGCAGCTCGGGAGAAGAGATATGTAACCTACAATGGTAGAAACATTAGATTGGCAACAGACCTATCCACAGAGACCTGGCAGGCCAGAAAGGACTAGCAAGATATCTTCAGAGCACTAAACGAGAAAAATATGCAGCCAAGAATACTATATCCAGCTAGGCTGTCATTGAAAATAGAAGGAGAGATAAAAAGCTTCCAGAACAAACAAAAACTAAAGGAATTTGCAAACATGAAACCAGCCCTCCAGGAAATATTGAAAGGGGTCCTCTAAGCAAAGAGAGAGCCTAAAAGCAGCAAAGATCAGAAAGGAACACAGACAACATACAGTTAACACTCACCTTACAGGCAATACAATGGCACTAAATTAATATCTTTCAATAGTGACCCTGAATGTAAATGGGCTAAATGCCCGAATCAAAAGACACAGGCTATCAGATTGGATTAAAAAACAAGACCCATCAATATGCTGTCTGCAAGAGACTCATTTTAGACCCAAAGACACCCCCAGATTGAAAGTGAGGGGTTGGAAAACTATTTACCATGCTAATGGACACCAAAAGAACGCTGGGGTGGCAATCCTTATATCAGACAACCTAGATTTTAAAACAAAGACTGCAATAAGAGATGAGGAAGGACACTATATCCTTCTTAAAGGGTCTATCCAACAAGAAGATCTAACAATTGTAAATATCTATGCCACTACCATGGGAGCAGCCAATTATAAAAGGCAATTAATAACAAAAGCAAAGAAACACATTGACAACAATACAATAATAGTGGGGGACTTTAACACCCCCCTGACTGAAATAGACAGATCATCTAAGCAAAAGATCAACAAGGAAATAAAGACTTTAAATGACACACTGGACCAAATGGACTTCACAGACATATTCAGAACATTCCATCCCAAAGCAACGGAATACACATTCTTCTCTAGTGCCCATGGAACATTCTCCAGAATTGATCACATCTAGGTCACAAATCAGGTCTCAACCGGGACCCAAAGATTGGGGTCATTCCCTGCATATTTTCAGACCACAATGCTTTGAAACTAGAACTCAATCACAAGAAGAAAGTCAGAAAGAACTCAAATACATGGAGGCTAAAGAGCATCCTACTAAAGAATGAATGGGTCAACTGGGAAATTAAAGAAGAATTAAAAAATTCATGGAAACCAATGAAAATGAAAACACAACTGTTCAAATTCTTTGGGATACAGCAAAGGCAGTCCTGAGAGGAAGGTATATGGCAATACAAGCCTTTGTCAAGAAACAAGAAAGGTCTCAAATACACAACCTAACCCTACACCTAAAGGAGCCAGAGAAAGAACAGCAAATAAAGCCTATACCCAGCAGGAGAAGAGAAATAATAAAGATCAGAGCAGAAATCAATGAACTAGAAACCAAAAGAACAGTAGAACAGATCAACGACACTAGGAGTTGGTTCTTTGAAAGAATTAACAAGATTGATAAATCCCTGGCCAGACTGATCAAAAAGAAAAGAGAAATGACCCAAATCAACAAAATCATGAATGAAAGAGGAGAGATCACAACCAACACCAAAGAAATACAAACAATTATAAGAACATATTATGAGCAACTCTATGCCAGCAAATTAGATAACCTGGAAGAAATGGGTGCATTCCTAGAGATGTATCAACTACCAAAACTGAACCAGGAAGAAATAGAAAACCTGAACAGACCTATAGCCACTAAGGATATTGAAGCAGTCATCAAAAATCTCCCAAGAAACAAAAGCCCGGGGCCAGATGGCTTCCCAGGGGAATTCTATCAGACATTTAAAGAATTAATACCTATTTTCCTGAAACTGTTCCAAAAAATAGAAATGGAAGGAAAACTTCCAAATTCATTTTATGAGGCCAGCATTACCTTGATCCCCAAACCAGACAAAGAACCCATCAAAAAGGAGAATTACAGACCAATATCCTTGATGAACATGGATGCAAAAATTCTCATTAAAATACTAGCCAATAGGATCCAACAGTACATTAAAAGGATTATTCACCATGACCAAGTGGGATTTATCCCTGGGCTGCAAGGCTGGTTCAACATCCGCAAATCAATCAATGTGATCCAATACATTAACAAAAGAAAGAACAAGAATTATATGATCCTCTCAATAGATGCAGAAAAAGCCTTTGACAAAGTACAGCATCCTTTCTTGATCAAAACTCTTCAGAGTATAGGGTTAGAGGGTACATACCTCAATATCATAAAAGCCATCTATGAAAAACCTATAGTGAATATCATTCTCAATGGGGAAAGGCTGAGAGCTTTTCCCCTAAGTTCAGGAACACGGCAGGGATGTCCACTCTCACCACTGCTATTCAACATAATATTAGAAGTCCTAGCCACAGCAATCAGAAAACAAAAATTCAAAGGCATCCAAATCGGCAAAGAGGAAGTCAAACTCTCACTCTTTGCAGATGATATGATACTGTATGTGGAAAACCCAAAAGACTCCACCCCAAAACTGCTAGAACTCATACAGGAATTCAGTAAAGTAGCAGGATATAAAATCAATGCACAGAAATCAGTGGCATTCCTATACACCAACAACAAGACAGAAGAGAGTCAAATCAAGGAACGATCCCATTTACAATTGCACCCAAAACCATTAGTATCTAGGAATAAATTTAACCAAAGAGGCAAAGGATCTGTACTCAGAAAACTCTAAAATACTCATGAAAGAAACTGAAGAAGACACAAAGAAATGGAAAAACTTTCCATGCTCATGGATTGGGAGAAACAACATTGTGAAGATGTCAATGCTACCTAGAGCAATCTACACATTCAATGCAATCCCCATCAAAATACCATCCACTTTTTTCAAAGAAATGGAACAAATCATCCTAAAATTTGTATGGAACCAGAAGAGACCCCGAATAGCCAGAGGAACCTTGAAAAAGAAAAGCAAAGCAGGCGGCATCACAATTCCGGACTTCCAGCTCTATTTCAAAGCTGTTATCATCAAGACAGTATGGTACTGGCACAAAAACAGACACATAGATCAATGGAACAGAATAGAGAGCCCAGAAATGGACCCTCAACTCCATGGTCAACTTATCTTTGACAAAGCAGGAAAGAATGTCCAATGGAAAAAAGACAGTCTCTTCAACAAATGATGTTGGGAAAATTGGACAGCTACATGCAGAAGAATGAAACTGGACCATTTCCTTACACCACACACAAAAATAGACTCCAAATTGTTGAAAGACCTAAGCGTGAGACAGGAGTCCATCCAAATCCTAACGGAGAACACAGGTAGCAACCTCTTCGACCTCAGCCGCAGCAACTTCTTCCTAGAAACATCGCCAAAGGCACGGGAAGCCAGGGCAAAAATGAACTATTGGGATTTCATCAAGATAAAAAGCTTTTGCACAGCCAAAGAAACAGTCCACAAAACCAAAAGACAACCGACAGAATGGGAGAAAATATTTGCAAATGACATATCAGATAAAGGGCTAGTATCCAAAATCTATAAAGAACTTATCAAACTCAACATCCAAAGAACAAATAATCCAAACAAGAAATGGGCAGAAGACATGAACAGATATTTTTCCAAAGAAGACATCCAAATGGCCAACAGGCACATGAAAAAGTGCTCAACATCGTTCGGCATCAGGGAAATCCAAATCAAAACCTCAATGAGATACCACCTCACACCTGTCATAATGGCTAAAATTAACAAGTCAGGGAACGACAGATGTTGGCGGGGATGTGGAGAAAGGGGAACCCTCCTACACTGTTGGTGGGAATGCAAGCTGGTGCAACCCCTCTGGAAAACAGTATGGAGGTTCCTCAAACAGTTGAAATTAGAGCTACCATTCGATCCAGCAATTGCACTACTGGTTATTTACCACAAAGATACAAATGTAGGGACCCGGAGGGGTACGTGCACCCCAATGTTTATAGCGGCAATGTCCACAATAGCCAAACTGTGGAAAGAGCCACGATGTCCATCAACAGATGAATGGATAAAGAAGATGTGGTATATATACACAATAGAATATTATGCAGCCATTAAAAGGAATGAGATCTTGCCATTTGCAACGACGTGGATGGAACTGGAGGGTGTTATGCTTAGTGAAATAAGTCAATCAGAGAAAGACATGTATCATATGACCTCACTGATATGAGGAATTCTTAATCTCAGGAAACAAACTGTTACTGGAGTGGTTGGGGTTGGGAGGGATGGGGTGGCTGGGTGATAGACATTGGGGAGGGTATGTGCTACGGTGAGCGCTGTGAATTGTGCAAGTCCGTTGAATCACAGATCTGTACTTCTGAAAGAAATAACGCAACATATTTTAAGAAAAAAGAAAAAGAAGAAGATAACAGGAGAGGAAGAATGAAGGGGAGTAAGTCAGAGGGGGAGACGAACCATGAAAGATGATGGACTCTGAAAAACAAACTGAGGGTTCTAGAGGGGAGGAGGGTAGGGGGATGGGTTAGCCTGGTGATGGGTATTGAGGAGGGCACATTCTGCATGGAGCACTGGGTGTTATGAACAAACAATGAATCATGGAACACTGCATCAAAAACTAATGATGTAATATATGGTGATTAACATAACAATAAAAAAGTAAAAAAAAAAAAATCTCCGAACAAAGAGCCCAGGGCCTGATGGCTTCCCAAGAGAATTCTACCAAACATTTTAAGAACTAATACCTATTCTTCTGAAACTCTTCCAAAAAATAGAAATGGAAAAAAACTTCCAAATTCATTTTATCAGGCCAGAATTACTTTGGTCCCAAAACCAGACAAAGACCCCATTAAAAAGGAGAATTACAGGCTAATATGCCTGATGAACATGGATGCAAAAATGCTTACCAAGATACTTACTACTTAATAGGTTCCAACATTACATTAAAAGAATTATTTACCATGACCAAGTAGGATGTATTCCTAGGCTACAGGGCTGGTTTAACATGTGCAAATCAATCAATGTGATACACCACTTTAACAAAAGAAAGACAAGAGCCATATGATCTTCTCAATAGATGCAGGAAAAAACATTTGACAAAATACAGCATCCTTTCTTGATAAACACTCTCCACAATGTAGGGATAGAGGAAACATACCTCAATATCATAAAAGCCATATACAAAAGACCCACAGTGAATATCATCCTCAATGGGGAAAAAACTGAGAGCTTTTCCCCTAAGGTCAGGAACATGACAGGGATGCCCACTCTCATCACTGTTGTTCAACATAGCACTGGAAGTCCTAGCCTCAGCAATCAAACAACTAAAGGAAATAAAATATATCCAAAATCAGCAAAGAAGTCAAACTTTCTCTCTTTGCAGATGACATGATATTCTACATAGGAAACCCAAAAGACCCCACCAAAAAATAGCTAGAACTTATACACGAATTCAATAAAGTCACAGGATATAAAATCAATACAGAGAAGTCAGTTGCATTTCTATACATTAACAATGAAGCAGAAGAGAGAGAAATCAAGGACTTGATCCCACTTACAAATGCACTAAAAACCATAAGATACCTATGAATAAACCTAATCAAAGAGGTAAAATATCTGTACTGTGAAAAGTATACAACACTTACGAAAGAAATTGAGGAAGACACAAAGAAATGGAAAAACATTACATGGACTGGAAAAACAAATGTTAAAATGTCTATGCTACCCAAAACAATCTACACATTCAATGCAATCCCTAACAAAATACCATCAGCATTTTTCAGAGCTGGAACAAACAATCCTAAAATTTGTATGAAACCAGAAAAGACCAGAAAGGGCCAAGGTAATGTTGAAAAAGAAAACCAAACTGGAGGCATCACAATTCCAGATTTTTAGCTGTATTACAAAGCTGTAATCATCACGACAGCATGATCATGGCATAAAAACAAACACATAGATCAATGGAACAAAATAGAACGCAGAAGTGGACCCTCAACTCCATGGTCAACTGATCTTTGACAAAGCAGGAGAGACAATCCAATGCAAAATAGACAGTCTCTTCAACAAATGGTGTTGGGAAAACTGGACAGCCACATGCAGAAGAATGAAACTGGACCATTTCCTCACACCACACAAAAATAAACTCAAACTGGATGAAAGATCTAAAGGTGAGACAGAAATCCATCAAAATCTTAGAGGAGAACACAGGCAGCAACCACTTTGACCTCAGTCACAGCAACTTCTTACTAGACACGTCTCCAAAGGCAAGGGAGACAAAAGCAAAAATGAACTATTGGGACGTCATCAAGATAAAAACCTTTTGCACAGCAAAGGAAATGGTCAACAAAACAAAAAGGCAACCTATGGAATGGGAGAAGACATTTGCAAATGTCTTATCAGATAAAGGGCTGTATCTAAAATCTATAAGAACTTAGCAATCTCAACACCCCAAAAAAAAACCTCCAGTTAAGAAACGGGCAGAAGATATGAACACATGTTTCTCCAAAGAAGACATACAACTGGTCAACAGACACATGAAAAAATATTCAACATCACTGGGTATCAGGGAAATACAAATCAAAACCTCAATGAGATACCACCTCATGCAAGTCAGAATGACTAAAATTAACAAGTCAGGAAACAACAGATGTTAGTGAGGATGTGGAAGAGGAACCCTCCTACACTGTTGGTGGGAATGCAAGCTGGTGCAGCCGCTCTGGAAAACAGTATGGAGGTTCCTCAAAAAGTTGAAATTAGAACTACCTTATGACCCAGCAATTGAACTGCTAAGAATTTATCCAAAGGATACAAACATAGTGATTCAAAGAGGTACATACACACCAACGTTTAGAGCAACAATGTCCACAATAGCCAAAATATGGAAAGAACCCAGATGTCTATTGACAGATAAATGGATAAAGAAGTGGTATATATACACAATGGAATATTACTCAGCCACCAAAAAGAATGAAATCTTGCCATTTGCAACCAGGTGGATGAAACTTGTGGGTAATATGCTAAGTGAAATAAGTCAGTCAGAGAAAGACAAACACTATATGATTTCACTCATATGTGGAATTTAAGAAACAAAACAGATGAACATAGGGAAGGAAAAATAAAATAAGATGATAACAGAAAGGGAGACAAACCATAAGAGATTCTTAACTATAGGGAACAAACTGAGGGTTGCTGGAAGGGAGGTGGGTAGGAGGATGAGGTAACTGTTTGATGAGCATTAAGGAAGGCCCTTGATGGAAGGAGCACTGGGTGTTATATGCTACTGATGAATCACTAAATTCTACCCCTGAAACTAAGAATGCACTATATGTTAATTGAATGAATTTGAAATAAAAAAATTTAAAAAGAATCAATTACCTTTTTAATAGCTTTTTAATGGAGATAAAAATGTCTTTTATATTGACCTATATATCTACTTAATCTTATCCTCTTAACTTGTTCAGGTAGATTAAAATCTTCATGTTTGATTTTTCTTTCAGCCTAAAGAACTCTATTAATATTTATTATAATGCTCCTATGCTTTTTATAAATTATCTAAGCTTTGTTTATCTATAGAAAAACTCACATTTACTTCAATTTTGAAAAATATATTTACTATTAAACATTGGTTTCATTTCAGTATTTTTAAAATGTCACTCCATTGTCCTCTGGTTTGCATAGTTCCAACAATTCTGATAGCATTTTTTTCCTCACATAAAACTTGTCTTTTTTTTCTCATTTATTTTAAGATATTTTGTTACTATGAATTTATACATAATTGATTCTAATATACACTGGTGTGATTATTCTTCTTTCTTTTTTTTTAATTCTCATTTCTTTTGCTTGAAATTCTGTGAATGTCTTGGATCTGTGGGTTTACAGTTTTTAACATATTTTAACGATGTCCCTTATATCTTATTTTTTTTCTGTATCTTGCTTTTTTCTTTCTATGGAATGCCATGACACATATATGAGAATGATTGATAATATCCTATACTTCACTAAAGCTCTGTTCATTTTTCCACTATTTTTCTCTTTTGTTTTTTTTTTGTTGTTGTTAATGTTTGGATATTTCTATTGCTAGACTTTCAAATTCACTAATATTTTCATATGTGGTTTCTAATCTGTTGTTTTTCTATTTCAAATACTGTATTTTTTTAAAGATTTGTATGAGTTTTTGTTTTAATCTTCTATACCTCTTATCATGTTCATGTATTTTTTTCTTCTTGAAGATATGAAAAATATTTACAATAGTTTTAATGCTTTAAATATGTTGATTTCATTATCTCTGTTATTTCTGGGACTCTTTGTATTTATTTATTTTTTTTAAAGATTTTATTTATTTATTCATGAGAGACAGAGAGAGAGAGAGAGAGAGAGAGGCAGAGAGAGAAGCAGGCTCCCAAGGAGCAGGGACCCTGATGCGGGACTTGATCCCAGGACCCTGGGATCATGACCTGAGCCGAAGGCAGACGCCCAACCATCTGAGCCACCCAGGCGCCCTGGGACTCTTTGTATTTAAAGCTTTTTCTCCTGGCTATATATTTTCTTGTTTTATGCATACCTGAATCATTTTTAATTTGATGCCAAATGTGTTACCTTATTGGTTGCCAGATATTTTATTTTTCTCACTAGTGTAATTTTTTTTCTGTCATGTAGTTAAATTTCTTGTAATCAGTTTGAGTCCCCTAAGATTTCCTTTCAAGTCCCCATAGCAAGGATTTTGAGCAGCCTTTACTTTAGGGCTAACATTTCCTCATCTTGGCAGCAAAATCCTTTTATGGTAGTACCTTTAGGAGAACTTTATCTTATGCCCTGTGTATTAGAAATTCCTTCTCGTCTGTCTGATGGGAATACAAAGTATTCTAGGGCCCATGTGAACTCTGATTTGTTTCCCTCTACTACTTTCTGGTGGTACTTTCCTGATCTTGGTATCTGCTTCATATACATATACAAATCTGTACTCTGCCAAAATCTCAAGGAGCCACTTTGGAATACCTACACTCTCTCTACAGCTACTTCTCTCCAGGACTTTACTATGAAGATTTTAGCCACATGAGTCACAAACTCTGAATCTATTTCAACAACAACAACAATAAAATGTCATAGGATTTAGCTATCTGCAAATCACTGTTTTATATTATTTTTGTTTCTCTGTTATTTCATCATGGCTGAAAGTGAGAGCACTTCAATAGATCCTTACATGAGATCATGACCTTGTGAGTATTACATTAGATAATATATTTAAAAGTCCTGACTACTTAGCTTACTATATAAAAGGGACTCAATGAACATTAATTCACCTCCTACTTCTATATGCTTTCTTTATTCTATGCTATACATTCTAAAAGTCAGGTCATATATGAAATAACCTCTTGTCTTAATAGATAAATACACTTTAGTGGACACTACAGGGAGATTCAGCTAAGTAATGATTGTTGTTCCACTAAAATTTTCTATAAACTAAAGCAGATATACTTCAATCATATAGGATGAATGTTCTCAGATATTTTAACCTTCTCAGATATTGCTTGCTCTGAAAGAAGAACATGGTATTTCTATTATGTTTATGAGAGTGAACCACTTTTATTTTTGATCAAAGCATCTTATTATGGATTGAATGTTTGTGTCCCACTTTCTCCCCAGATGCATATGTGGAAACCTTAACCCAAGTAGGTGGGATGGCATTAGGAGATGGGGCCTTTGGGAGGTAATTAGGTCATGAAGGTGGAGCTGCCATGGGGGTATTAGAACTCTCATAAGTAGAGACATCATAGAGTTTGTTCTCTCTCTCTTTTTTTCCTCTCTCACTCTCTCTCTTTCTATCTCAGCTGGCTGGCTGTAAACCAGGAAGAGGGCCTTCATCAGAATCTAACCATGTGGACACCCTGATCTTGGATTTCTAACCTCCAGAACGATGAGAAATAAATATTTGTTGTGTAAGCTACACAGTCTATGTTATTTTGTTATGACAGAAGGTGCATTTTAATCCATGCTTAAATAAATAGAAACAATCTAAGTCATGAGTCCTGAATATGCCTCCACAGACATTAATGCTCTCCTTGGAGCAATAAAAGGAATGCTAGCAAGGTGATGCTCCCTCATAATACCACTCATATTTCACAAATTGACAAATTCAAGCCTGGGATTTAATTGTTATGCCTATAGTAACCACTTACTTTGGGAACATCTGGTGATCTCTCATTTGACAGCTGGCATCCACAATTCTAAGTATGTATTTCAGCAACTGAAACATAAAGGACAAAGTAAGGGATTCTCCAAAATTTTAGGAGCATATCTGGATGATATCCATCATTATTACTTAACTACTTAATGGGCAGGGACAAGTTCTACATAGCAGTGATCTTCCCCGTCTTTCAAAGGGAATATCACTTTTTATATAGCCCTTTAAGCTGGACCTAAAACTATGATTTAGTTAGCTAAAGCTGGACCAAAATTAAAGCAAATTGAAAAAAAAGAAAAAGGCCAGAAATGTAGAGGGAAGATGAAGTTTGGAGTTGCAAATCTTATTAGCTTCCTGACCTGAAGTGTGTACAACTTTCAGAGCTTCCCTACTTCACACATACAAGGATATGTAGTGTGCATAAAGATTACTAGGAAAAAAATACAATGTATAGATTTGTGAATGTTGCTTCTAAAAAGACTGCAACTTTTAAATTATACTGTCAGCTTTTATAAAATTATTTAACCATTGCCTTTGTAGATCTAAATTTAGACAGAATCTGAAACAGTAGATGTATTTTCCTTTCAGAGAGATAAATATAAATTTAAAGAGGATAAGATGACAGATGGATATTTTGGAGATTCATAACTCTGAATTCAGCTTTTATTTTATGAGGTTTTGTCTATATGTATTTATTTGATAGAGATTTTATTTCCAAAAAGTGTTATTGAGCACTACTGAGCACTTCCATAGAATTTTTTTAACCTGTCTTCTACCACTTGCATCTGTTTGCGTCTTTCAGTAACAGCATTGTCACCTTCATCTGGATGAGACAGTTTCACAAGGTCATCAGCAAGGTCAGTAGCAATAGCCATCTCTAAAAGATCCAATCAGGCTTGCAATAGGATCAGGGTGATTGTTTGTTTATCCATTTAATCTTTAATTTATTTTTCAAACCTGTTATTTTGAGTTTATCACCTATTTCATAGTTGTTTAATAAGGTGCAAAAGATCTGATTTTTTTCATACTGAATTTTTGAAACATAATAGTATAGTGATATCTGTGCATCTATCACTGCTCTGAAATAAGGCGAAAGACTATTTCTCCAGGGTTAACATGAACATATCCATTTTGATTGTTTTCTTTTGCACTGATTTTTATATTACACTGTTACAATGTGGAGTTCACACATAAAAAACCTATGGTAACAGTTTTCAATGGATATCTTGAACTTGTGTTGGATGGTTAAATATCTTGAAAGCAATTAGTCAAGGATTTAGGGCATAGATACTCTCTGCCATATCATGCAAATTGTTTCTAAGCAGATTCCTTAGACTATCTACCTGTCAATCTATCTATCTAACATATGTTTGTCTATCCTGAGAGTGAGAGGGGATGAAATTTACATAGTTCCTCTACGCATTTCTCTCCCACTCCCTTCACCATTTGTCCTGACTTTTCATTAGTAAAACATGAATAGATTCTGATTCTGAAAGATACAAAAATAACATGAAAATATCTTCTCATTCTTTCTGAAAAATTGTGGTAAAATATATATAACATAAAATGTACCATTTTAACCATTTTTAGCTGAACAGTTCTGTGGCATGAAGTCCATTCACACGGTTATGCAACCAGGGCCACCATCCAGCTCCAGAACTTTTCGTCATTCCAAACTGAAACTCTGTTATGAATAGCAACTCCCCATTCCCTCTCCCCTAGCCCATGGCCCTCTCCTCATTCTTAAATGTAGGTGTTTCTCATGGTTTGGATTATTCTCACTGGGTCATTTCAGGCCTCTTGGCTTCGGTGGCCATCTAATGTGGATGATTCCTGCATCGAGGCTGTTTTCCCTGAGCTCCAGACCTGTGTATATAATGGGTCTACTGGATGTCTGCCCTGATGGTCTTATAGGAACCTCAGATTCAATCATCAAGGTCTATTGATTTTGCCTCCTGTCTTTTGGATTCCCCATTATTTCCATCTTTCACCACCACGGGCTTTAGGAGTGGTCTACCTGTATCCAGTCTTAGCTAGTACTGCTTCCCCATCACTGTGAGATGAAGATGGCCATTCTAAGTGTGCATCTGGTCATGCTGTTCCTTTGTTCCAATGTCTCACTGGTTTCCTCTCGAAGTGCCAGACCCCTCATGCTCTCCAGGACTGTGATCATCACATCCCCTCTTCTGCCTCATCTCCTTGACTCTTCCTCACGCTCGGTGCTCCAGCTGTTATAGATTTCTTGTTCCTTGAACCTAGAGAGTCCTTCCCACCTTAGGGTCCACCACCTAAGGTTCCCCCTGCCTGTACCATCCTACCTTCCCTTAAACACTTACCTTTTTGTCTCTGTGACTTCCCTGGGCTGGTTTAGACACTATGTGCTCTCGTAAAGCACCAGCCACTTTCTTCTGTCTTATATATTTATGAGAAACATAAACATTTCTTTAATATTGCCCTCCTGCTAGAATGTAAGCTCTCTGAGAGGAAGGATGTCCTGTTTAGCCTGCAGCTGCAGGCCCTAGCACTTGTAGGTGCTTATGTATTTGTTGAGTGAATGAGAAATCCATATTTTAATTGATGTCTTCAGACCACATTACAATTAAGTGACTGATTATGTGATCTAATACAACTATCCAGTGCTTTCCTAATAAAATTAATATTTCAAACAAAAAAAGAAATTTATATAGTTATATAGTGTTTTATATATATATGTGTGTGTGTATATATATATAGTTATACATATGATATCTCTTTCTATGTATATCTTTTAGAGAGAGAGATAAGTGAAAAAATTACAAAGCAAATTTTATATTCTATTTTCTCTCTATCTACCTAGAGAGAGGAGAGAGATCTATATCTCTATCTATATTGATCTATAGCTATAGATCCAGATCTATCTATATCTACATCTACAACTGCATTTATCTAGCTATTTTATGTCTCTATCAATCTATCTATCTACTGAGCATGAGAATAAAGTATGTTTTGTTTTGTTTTTAATGTTTGTTTTTCACTCATGCTAAGAAAACAAGAAAACTGGTTTGTTTTTTCCTAGTAAGGTAACAAGGTAACCAAGATAACAGTTGGGTTAATTTTTTTCTCTATGGAAATTTTAGATATTCAGGTAGATGTACATCAACTGTGTATATTTCCAGACTGTTTAATGTTTATAGTCTTGATCTGTCACAAATGTTGTATGTGTGTGGCCATGCCATAACTTTTTGAAAGATGCAATTTGTCTCAAACTTAAATTTTCATTCAAGATTATATCTTACCTTGGGACACCTGGGTGGCTCAGTTGGTTAAACGTCTGCCTTTGGCTCAGGTCATGATCCCAGCGTCCTGGGATTGAGTCCTGCATTGAGCTCCTTGCTCAGCAAGGGAGCCTGCTTCTCACTTTCCCTCTGCCGCTTTCCCTGCTTGTGTGCTCTCTCTCTTTCTGTCAAATAAATAAAAATAAAATCTTTTTAAAAATTATAAGATCATATCCTACCATCTCCCATAAATTTAGCATAAGTTATCTATGATTTATTCATTATTACTAGGGTGCCTAAAGGTGTTCTATGACATTGAACATCATAGGACAAGGTGTTACTTTTTACTTCTTAATAGATTTGCTATATGACTTAAATATATCTTTGGAAGATAAAAATTACCTAAGTAAAAGCCATAAACACTTCAAAGAAGGTCACTTTCACTATCTTCAGATCATCAAATCACAGAAGTTCAAAACTAGGAAGAAATATTACCAAATATCTCGCCAAACTTTTTACTTTTTAAAGATGATTAACCATACATAGAGGAGCCATGGCCTGGCCCCAAATCTCACAAGTTAGTCTTGTTCATACAACAGAAATAATTACTATAATGCTGCTGTTATAATGAAAGCAATCTCTTTCTTGCAATTATTGAGCTGAAAAATACATTCAGAATACAGAATTACTCTTAGGCATACTATTTTTAGTGTTGTTGTTGTTGGTGGAATTGTTTTATTATGAGTGTCATTATTATTATCATTACTATTAATTACATCTAGACAACACTAGACAGACACTTGGGTAAGATTCAGGTTAAAATATCAAGTTTGCCACTAACAACTCTGTGACACAGGCAAATACTTGAACATTCAGAACCTTCCTTTCATATATATATGCTCCATCATTACAACTATTTATAACCTAATGTGATATCAACTCTTCTAAACTCTTAGTAATTTAGCAATATATTCATGCAGGAAAAAAGAAAAATATCTGCAATTCACCAGCCAAGTAATAAATAAGAAAATCCAGTTTAACAAGGCATAACTGGACAAATAATCTTAATCAAAATGTGCAACATCAGACCAAGATCACAGAAACTGGCACAGTGAAGCATAGCAATCATGGGTTCATTTATTTCACCTGTAATAAACAAGGCTTGTCTGTGGGAAAAGTATGTTTTATGTTTTGGAGAGCGGAGTGGTTTTAGTTTTAGGTGTACCAGGAAGCACTTGGTCAGGAATAAGTTGTGGATTCCGAGACATCACTCAGACTTCAGACTTCCCAACTCTCCAAAATGTATATCAATGAGAGACTGTCAAGATGGCTTCTTCTATTTCCTGATGATCATAGTTTCTCAAAGGCAAATAAAATAGATCCTGACCTATAATGTATTTCATTGGTCTTGACAGTGTTTCTCAAAGGGCACAGTAGGATTCATAGGACAAGCCAATAAAATTAACCAGAAAGAAAGAATGAAGATTATGGTAGATAGCCAACAAAAGACAAGAATAAAGATTTAGAAAGCCTAGTAGAGGGAAGTAACCTTTTAACCAGGGTCTGATGGGGTCCCAGATTGCTTCTTTTTGTCTGTTTCTGACTGATGAAAAGAAGAACTTACATTCAGGTAAAGCTTATAGGCTGCTTATTGTTTGAGTTTCAGAAAACAGAACATAGAGTACTGATAAGCTTTTCTACCTTCTGTGAGGTGTTTTGGGAAGGAAGGAAAGCCAAATATCTACTCGTATGAACACTGGCCCCAGAGGCTCAGCCCTAATCAGAAAACAAGATAGTGCCAGTGTGCATAGTATTCAGGAAATTAAGCATTCCATTTACCCATCACTGATTTTAGCATCTGATTTTCAAAAATTAATGAATGCGTTTTTCTAAAATTTCAAAAAATTATCATCTCTAGGATGAGACCTTTCAAGGGGAAATTTATAAGCCACTGAAAATAGATTCTCAGAAAGAATAGGACAGCTCAACCATAAGAATGAAAATAAAAATGTCTAATAAATGAAAGCAACCTTCTGAGAATAAATAAAATTTGAAAACCATGAGCCAAGTGTGTAGTTAGAGATTAGCATCATGATGAAATTTCATATAAAAAATGATTGTATTTGTAAACAATTAGTTCCGTCAGGTAACTAGATAAAAGCCCAGGGATCAAAGTTAGCTAAAAAAATACAGACTTTATTGATGCAGAACTGGTATTTGAGATCTAAATATCTATTAATCACATATTAGACCCTTCCTTTTATCACAGCAAGTGTCTGAACCAATATTCTGGGGACATCTCCAAATTCTATTGGCGAAAGAAATAGATAAAAGACAGCGTATTCAGGCTCTCTGCTCCTTTTAAATCAGCAAGTAGGCAGCCGTTCCATTGCAACTGATTCTGTACTTTGAGTAGACTCATGACATCTATCAAAACAGTGTTTACATTTTCTCAATAATGTTAACTTAAGCATTTTATTGCCACGCTCCGCAAACTGTCTGAGTGCACTAAAGAAATCTGCCCATGGGAAAGGCGGTTAAGCAATAGGCAGACTACATAAAAAGCCCAGCATCACTAGGGGTTAGCTGCATGACACCTGGAATGACACAAAGCCTCTGTTGCCTTTGTCCAGAGCCAACTGGGAATCCCCTGTGGTCAGGAAAATGTTGGTGAAAGCAAATGCCCTTCCGTGCAAACATCTGGAGCCCTGCAGTCTGTGCAGCTTTAAGCAGAAGAGGACTGCAGAATTGCTTAGAGTCCCAATAAAGTGATGAGATGCAGATTGCTGTTGTTTCCACATTGTTTTTTAAATGCACATTGTGAAGCAAGGCATCCTTCCTTCCTTTCAGGACTTTGAACAGCAAATGCCAAAATCAGAAGTTTTGTAACTAATCCACTCTTGAGTTACCCAACCACAAAATTATATTTGAGCAATTGCCTTGACAGCCAAAATATAAAGCTTGCCTTTACTCCTTGTTTAGATAATTCAGAGACAGAAAATCAGATTTTAAAAAAATCCACTATTCCCTCTTTCTCATCCTAATAATAGTAATAATAATTTAAGCTCAGGCTAAGACTTATTAATATTATCCACGTTTTAAAATATTTTATAAAGTGCAGAAAATAAGGAGATAAGACTATCAACTTATGTCATGCATACAAAATTTGTAAATCTTGTTTGAGATCAAAATTTCCTGGTTTTACCCTAAAAACACTTTCCTTCCTTAAGCTAATGGAATTCCAAATGGAAGTCTCAATTTAATGGTATGAATATTATTATATATCCTTAACAAAAATTAGATACTTTGGGGAAAAACATTGTAATATCTATCTGGGTAAAAAAATAATACTGTATTATTTCCAGTTACTATGAAACAAGATCAATTTGCAGATCAGTCAAATACAATGTGAAAAAAATAGCAAAAAGGATGAAGTAAAAGATATGGTGTATAAAATTACAGTGCATGTCAAAATCAATTGGAAAATTGAATTCACTTATAATATTTATATAGAGCTATTTTATTTAGTGGCCTTATCCAACATAATACATGGCTTTCTGAGTGATAAACCAGGCAAAGAACTTCAATAAATTATAGTTGACTCTTGAACAATGTGAGGATTAAGAGCACAGAGTTGAAAATCTGCATATAACTTTTGACTCTCCCAAAACTTAACTACATAGTCTACTGTTGACTGGAAGCTTTGCAGACAACATAAACAGTTGATTAACACATGTTTTGTATGTTATATGTAAGTATACCGTTTTCTTACAATAAAGTCAGTTAAAGAAAAAATGTTAAAAATACACTTATAGTACTGTACTAAAAACAATCCGTATATGAGTGGACCCGTGCAGTTCAAATCTGTGTTGTTCAAGGGTCAACTATAGTTGCAGCCCAGTCTTTGATTACTGAAACACTCTTCTTAAGAGATGCAATCACACAGGGTCAAATGCTAATATAAATAAAGTAATAAAGAAATGTAGGAAGTTACGGAATGCTGGCTAAATGAGGAATTTTAGATGCCATTAACTTAAATCTGAATTAAACAGGACTTCACAATTCTCCTATTTCTCTTTTATCATATTTATCTGAAGACGAAATAATGGAAACATTTAAAGTAAGTTTTGTAGTATATAATAAAAAGTGTCTCTCTTGCAAATCACAGAATTTTATTTCCCTTTCAATACCAATGAACAATGTAAATCAGAACTAGTTTTACAGTCCTATTTAATCTTCTTTTTATTTTGCACACTACAAATTCTGATGTTATTGGATACTGTTGTGTGAGTGTTTATGTGTGTTTGTGTGTGTGTAGGTACTGAAATATGATAGACAGCATGGTTTTAAATCCAGCATGTGTGGACTCTGAGAAACAAACTGAGGTTCTAGAGGGGAGGGGGGTGGGGGAATGGGTTAGCCTGGTGATGGGTATTAAAGAGGGCACGTATTGAATGGAGCACTGGGTGTTATATGCAAACAATGAATCATGGAACACTACATCAAAAACTAATGATGTAATATATGGTGATTAACATAACATAATAAAATAAAATAAAATAAATAAAGCCAGCATGTGTGATTCCATAATTTTAGTGATCATTGAGAAATAGTTGGGGGCCATTTAGAAAGATCAGATTAATTAAACTCCTCAAAAATTATTTCCTTTAGTATGAATAAAATGTATTAAATCTTAATTAAATTCCCATTTTTTGTCACCAATAAGCACATTTATATAATGCAAACAATTACTTGCCTATGAAATATATTTTTGGAGGGTCCATTTCTACCCCCAGACTCCACATCTCTTCTAAATACCACATTGTCACTGATGTTACCACCACTACTCATCACCTCCATTTACCACTAAACAAATCCATCTTTGCAATGATTATTGAGCTTGTTTTCCCATCAGTTGTATTTGCAAGTCCAAGACTGGGGAACCTACATGTCACTACCCTATAGTGGAGTTTCACCAGGCTCTCCTTTATCTCTTTAGTAGACTGGTTTTCCTAAAAGAAAAGAGAAGAAAACCTGGCTTGGCTCTCTCTGGATCTCTATCTTAATGAAAACACTGAGTCTGTCATCTAAATGAAAGATCCTGAAGTTCTTTACCAAATGCATTATGAAATTATATCTCATATTTCAGAACTGTGTCCCACATATGGGGGATGGTGAGGGGTGAGAGAACATTTATTTTCCTTTCTTTCAGTAATTTATTAGCCAACTGAAGTGCTCTGATAGGACAGATGGGTTCTAGAATATCTTGGCCATTTTTCACTTCTGGAACTTTTTCATGGAAAAGGAATCATGATGCTCTGAATGATGTCTTAATATTCTTTTTTTTTTTTTAATTTAGTTTTTGACAGAGAGAGAGACAGCGAGAGAGGGAACACAAGCAGGGGGAGTGGGAGAGGGAGAAGCAGGCTTCCCAGCGAGCAGGGAGCCCAATATGGGGCTCAATCCCAGGACCCTGGGATCACGACCCGAGTCGAAGGCAGATGCCTAACAACTGAGCCACCCAGTCACCCCTGATGTCTTAATATTCTATCCTGAATGCTCATGTGGCTTCAGCAGTCCATGACCCTGCCATGAAACTACCTTTATAACAACCAGTAAAAAATATGTATTATGCTGAGCGAAATAAGTCAATCAGAGAAAGATATGTATCATATGATCTCACTGATATGTGGAATTCTTTTTTTTAAAAAGATTTTATTTATTTATTCATGAGAGACAGAGAGAGAGAGGAGAGGGAGAAGCAGGCTCCCAAGGAGCAGGGAGCCCGATGCGGGACTCGATCCCAGGACCCTGGGATCATGACCTGAGCCGAAGGCAGATGCTTAACCATCTGAGCCACCCAGGCGCCCTGATATGAGGAATTCTTAATCTCAGGAAACAAACTGAGAGCTGCTGGAGTGGTGGAGGGTAGAAGGGATGGGGTGGCTGGGTGATAGACACTGGGGAGGGCATCTGTGAATTGTGTAAGACTGTTGAATTACAGACCTGTACCTCTGAAACAAATAATACATTATATGTTAAAAAAGAAGAAGAAGAAGAAGATAGCAGGGAGGGAAAAATGAAGGGGGGGAATCAGAGGGGGAGACAAACCATGAGAGACTATAGACTCTGAGAAACAAACTGAGAGTTCTAGAGGGGAGGGGGTGGAGGGATGGGTTAGCCTGGTATTAGGTATTAAAGAGGGCACATACTGAATTGAGCACTGGGTGTTATATGCAAATAATGAATCATGGAACACTACATCAAAAACTAATGATGTAATGTATGGTGATTAACATAACATAATTAAAAAAATATGTATCTGAGAGCCCCAATGTGAAATTCCTAACCAGAGTCTGTTTTCTCAACCGGTATCAACTAAATACATCAGAAGTTTGAGGATTTGTCAGATACTCCTAGAATTTTCATTTCTAGTTTTCTGCTCTGACCACCCTAATAAACAACTTTTGCATAAAAGGTAATTTGTTTACATGAACATCACAAAAGCCTGAAATATTATGAAAGAGAAAGTTTTTTTTTTTGTTTTGTTTTGTTTTTCTTGCTAAGGTCTAGCTTACTTGGAGCATGCCAGGATAGTACACACTTACAATTTATTCTTTTAGTGCAATATTTAATATCAGCCTGTGCCAGGAGGATACTATCTCAGGAAAACTGATCCCTATGTGGTGAGTGCTTCTTCGATCTGCCTTAATTAGAATAGGGATGACTTACGATCATTACTTCTTTAGAAACATGAAATCACTAATTCAAGGTCACACTCTATTGCACTAGATCCATCAGACTATCCCCTCCTCATTCCTTGAATTTTTCACATCATACATGCTAACTTTTCTAAATCTTCCCTGAGAATGGGATGTATTAGTCAGAGTTTTCCAGAGAAATAGAAAGAATTCACACACACACACACACACACACACACACACACACACACACATGGTGGATCCATATATATCCATATAGTGGATTTTAAGAAGTTGGTTCATTGACTCAGGTATCTGTAGGAGCTGGCAAGTGAAAATTCTGCAGAGCAGTTAGAAGGCTGGAGGATGAGGCAGAAACTGATATTCTAACAGTCTAAAGGCAGTCTAGAGGCAGAATTCCTTCTTCTTGGGGGAACTAAGTCCTTTTATCTAAGGCCTTAAATTTATTGGATGAGACCCACTCAGTTTATGGAGAGCAATCTGCTTTACTCAAAGCCTACTTACTTAAATGTTAATCACATTTTAAAAATACATTCACAGCAATATCTAGACTGGCCCTTGACCAAAAACTGTGTACTGTGGGTACTATGGCCTAGCCTGGTTGACTCATAAAATTAATCACCACAGTTTGGAAGTGTTCTTTCCTCTGAAATTTTTTGGAAAATTTTCAGAACACCTGGCATCGATTGTTCTTTAAATATTTGGATAATTCACTAGTGAGGCCATCGGGTCCTGGGTGTTTCTTTGTTGGGAGGTTTTAGTTAATGATTTCAATCACCTTATTCATTACTGGTCTGTTTAGACTTTCTATTATGATTCACACTTGGTAGTTTGTATATTTCTAGGAATGCTTTATAGAGTCTGTTGTCATTCATTGTTCAAAATAGTCTTTTATGATCCTTTTTATTTCTGTGGCATCAGTTATAATGTCTTCTCTTTCATTTTTGATTTTGTTAATTTTACTTTTCTTCTTAGTCTAGCTGAAGGCTTGTCAGTTATGTTTATCTTTCAAAAAAAAACAACTTCTGGTTTCCTTCTAGTCTCTATTTCATTTATTTCTGCTCTAATCTTGATTTCTTCTGCTAACTTTCAATTTATTTTTTAATTTTATTTCCTTGAAGTGTAAAGTTAGGTTGTTTATCTGAGATTGTTTTTCTCTTTTTATATGTAGGTGTTTATTGCTATAAACTTCCCTCATTTTTTTTTAAGATTTTATTTGTTTGAGAGAGAGAGAGAGACACAGCGAGAGAGGGAACACAAGCAGGGGAGTGGGAGAGGGAGAAGCAGGCTTCCTGCCAAATAGGGAGCCTGATGCGGGGCTCAATCCCAGGACTCTGGGATCACAACCTGAGCCGAAGGCAGACGCTTAGCAACTGAGCTATCCACGCGCCCCTAAACTTCCCTCATTGTACTGCTTTTGCTGCCTCCCATGTTCACTGAAGCATTATTCACAATAGCCAATATATGGAAACAATGTAAATATCCATCAACAGATAAATGCATAAAGATACTATGGTATATACATATGATAAAATATGCAGCCTTAAATAAGAAGAAGATATTGTCATTTGTGACAACATGAATGAATCTGAAAGACATTATGCTAAGAGAAATAAACCAGTCACAGAAGTACAAATACTTCATGATTCTACTTATATATCTACAATAGTCCAACTCAAAAACACAGAGAGTACAATAGTGGTTGCCAGAGGCTGGGGGGTGAAGGAAAGGAAGAGTTGTTGCTCAATGAGTATAAACTTTGAGTTATATCTGAATTTGAGTTCTAAAGATCTGCTGTACAACACAGCATGGATAGTTAACAGTATGGTATTGTGCACTTCAAAATTTGTAGAGGACAGATTTTATGTTAATTGTTCTTACCAACACACACACACATACACACACACACACACACACGATCACAAGGAAACTTTAAGAGGAGTTGTAATTGCCTTTACCTTGATTGTAGTGATGGTATCATTCATGTTTGCATATGTCCAAACTCATCAAATTGTATACATTAAATACATACACTTTTTTGTATATCAATTACACTACAATAAAGCTGTAAAAAAAATCAGCCATCACAGATGTGTAGTAGATATAGTTCCCTAGAGGTTATCTGACATGAAAATTTCAGGATCTTATGGCCCAGCCTACCACATGATAGCATCAGGTAACTGCCCAGTAGTATCAGTGAGTTCTTCAGAGCACCAGAAGACATTCTGAAAGACAGTCTTCTCATAGTGATGACAGGTGTATTTATGAATTGTGATATACTCAAGAGCTTTGAGTATGCCATGTTGCTACCCTAATCTATTCCAAATATTGAATTTAGCCATCAAGAATTTTAGAGATCCAGCTTCAAAGAAAATCCTATGACACCTGTGTCAAAATCAATACTAGGCTGCTCAAGGGAAACTACCTTTTTTATTGTTTGTTGTGTTTGTTTGTTTTTACTCTGAACACAACCAGAACTGCATCAATCTTTTTTTTATCTCTAAAAATATATTTTAGGTTGAGACAAAAATATCTTAGTAATAAAAAAATCCTAGTAATGATTATACCATTACAAAGGTCATTTGCTTTCTATTATATTTAGACTTCTGTTTAAACAAGTAGGTACTGCCATCTGCATTGTCAATATGGACTGTTGCATCCAAGTTACCTGATTTTCAATCATGGTCCTTAGTTTGTCTTCACATTTTAAAGAGTGTTGCTTTAGAGAAACCAATTATACTTCTTTATACTCTTCCTTAATGGTGGGTAAATGGCAGGTATCAAATGAACAATTAGTGAAAACTTTTATTATTATACATAATAATGAGAATATCACTGGCCCAACTAACTTACTGCAGCAAAATTCACTTGTCATTAATAATGAGCACTGTATTCCCACTATGGCTTCACATCACCATCCTCCTGATATGAATGCCACCAAACATGGAAATTGGACAGTAAAGGGTAGAGTTGTGGACTCCATGGCAGAAATCACAGAGTATGTTCTATACAGCCAAGGACCAATATAAGAAATATACCAGCTGGGAAAATGAGGAAAGGGGAATTTTATTGTCTTATGTATTTCAGAAGTTAAAGGGTCACCAATAACCAGGGTCCCTCATCTCTGAGTTATCCAACCACAATTTCAATTTTCCATACACATTCGTGTATGATGCATCACACACAGAGATGTGTTTCTGAACCTAATTACGTGGCAACAAGAAAGCTACACTGATGGAATAATCATTCTCTAATCTACTTCAGGAGGTATAGCATACCCTGGATGCATTTTCTACAAATAAATAAGGCCAAAATGGCTTAGAGTCTTCCTACCTTGAGATAAATAGCACTAGAGAATTACATGGAAGGTTATGATAACTTTGATATATATTTCTTTTGAGAACAGGAACTTGAGCATATATTAGAAAGATTTCCACAAAAATTGACAAAATACAAAAAAAAACATCTTTTAGAACTTTGGCTTAATTACATTAAAATACTGCTTTTAATGAGATGTTTATAGGGATCAACTTATTCCCTGACAATACTTTATAAATGTGGAATTATAATAAACTCCCATGGAATGAACCCCAGGGCACTATAGGAAAGCTTTCCTAAAGCATTCTTAAAAGGTTTACAACATACTGTAAGGATTTTTCTTCAACACATTTTAAATGCATGTAGAAAATGTCTACAAAATATGCATTCTATTTACACTCTGTTCACTCAACTAAGTAGTCTATATAAATGAACTAAACTAACCAGTGATTTGAATTTGATGGTCAGATGTGAATATGGATTAATAATTGTATTGTTTTTAAAGAGACTAAATTATTTCTGAGGAACTTCTTATATTTAACAACTTGCACATTTTATTTTATTTGCTTCCAGTATAATATCTACTTTCATTAAGGCTAATTTTTAACTTCTTGTGATTTGCATTTTAAGAAGTATGCAGGTTCCAGTCCATTAAAAAATATAGAGAAAATAATTCTCTGCCGGTAACATTCTGATAAACTAAGGATCCATTTGTATTCAATTTAAGTACACATGAGTTTATATATATATATATATATATATATATATATATACACACATATATGTGTGTGTGTGTATATATGTGTGTGTATATATATATATATAAAACACTTTTCTGTGTTCTTATTTATACTGTCCACAAACCTTCAATTTGAGAGAAGCTAGAATTTGAAGTATAGTATACTTACTGAGTTGGGTTAATGTGGAGCTAGATGATATAAACTCAAGATAATTCATAAGACAAAATATGAACAAACATATATAGTCCACTACCATATGGTCACATGTAAAAGATAACAGGCCAATGGTTGGCATAAGAAACACTGAACAGCAGAAACAGTGCATAAAGAATAGAAATAGGAAACTGCTATTATCCTGTGAGTTATCATATAGGGCATTGCAGTAAGCACAATAGGAGTATCGTCTGCAAAAAATTGTGAGGTACAACCTAGTTACTCTTATTTTACAGATAAGAAAACTGATAAAGTATTTAAATGTTTAATGTCAAGTCTCCTTCATTCTCATTCCAAATACTACGCTTCATACCAATATGCCCTGGGCATCATGATTTGGCTAAAGGCAGCAGAACCCTGCATGAAAGGCTGGAGTTTAGTCTGTTAAGAAGTAAGGCAAGAAAAAGGCTACCCCGTAATGTTAGGCAGGTTTCCATATTGCATTCCTAGGCATGAAAGAAGCCAGGAAGTTGAACTGTAACTTGATAATAAGGACAACATAGATGTCCCTCTACAGAGTTAGAGAGAGCAGGAGTTACCACAGGGTTGACGTGATACTGTGCGGCATTGTTTGTGAATTAGAGTTCCTTAAACCCCAACTGCTAAAGACAGACTATTTCCAGTGTAGATATGAGTAATGTGGATTCATATGTAGGAAAAGAGGGTCTTACGGCAAGAAAGTTATTTTACATATGAAATACGGTTATTGTGAGAGTCAAATGTGATAATAAATATTAGAATAATGAGTAATCGAAAGGTGTTTTATTATTGTTATTGAAGTTATTGCCATTATAATTATCAGTAGTCTCTAACTTGCCTTTCTCAATTTGTGTGTAATAATACTTTACATGGTGGTTCTGGAATAGTGTTGTGCTTTACAGTCTTATTTTTTAATGACTGGCAAATGCTGACCTATTGTTTTCTAAATAATGAGACACAGCCAGTGCATTATGTTTTAATTCACAAACTCTGCAGGTAGCAACAGTTGCTGTTCTGTTACACTTTTAGTTTCTATAGACTAGCCATAACATAATCAACAGTTTCCTCAATGCTATTCAATTCATGAGGACACAGAATGTGTGAGTGCTCCCTAGGAATAATAGGTAGATATTTTAAATACAAATAATTTGAAAGAAAATCATTGATAGAAAGACTACTATCTTATGTAGTAAAGAGAATTAATAAGCCATTGTTTTCCAAATGGAGATTCTCTGGTATTTTTCATGTACAAACGGATTCAAATGGAAGATCCCATGGTCTTAATACCACAAATAGTGCAGGGATTCAATGACAATATCTTACTAATTAATGTAGAGGTGGGGCAGGCACTATCAACCATGTCTGAGATTTTATCCTATGATACTAAATATTACCCTGGGTTCTGACAGATAGCTCTACCATGATTTTATTAAGGCAGAAATAGCGAGATAATAAGTTACTGCTGTATCTAAGCCTCTTTGATGATGACAAGTGACAGAAACCCAACTCTAACAAGTGTATGCAAAAAAGGAGGAACTAGTTAATAAAATATTTGTTAGAATGGCCTATAGTCACAAACAGCTTCAATATTTCATGGCTTAAGTTATATCTGGACCTATCTGCTTAAATAATATTGTCAGGAATCTCCTTCTTTATGTGTCTATAAACCAGGCTGGACTGACCTCATTCTGAGGAGGGAGGGAAAGATGGACCCCAGATTTTGCAAGTTTTTACAGCTTATAAACTCAAAATGAGAGATACTGAAAGATTCTGTATTCATACCAGTTCCTAAGATAGAATTCTCCTTGACCCTGCTCATTACATGTATTCCTGGTCCAATTACCAGGGTATAAAGTAGGTATAATTTGGTAGCCAAAGTTAATACCATTGATGGCTAATTTTAGCCATCATGCCACATCTGGGCTGCAATGCCCAGATATTTGGTCAAATTAACTGTGAGGGTGTTTTTTTTTTTTCCTTAATTGAAATTAACACATAAATCAGTGGACTGTGAATAAAGCAGAACAAAGACAGACCTCCCCTGATCAAGAACAAATTCTGCCAGTGGACAGCCTTCACTGCAGTAGACTGCAACATTGGCTCTTCCCTAGGTCTTCAGACTCTGCTAGCATGTGAGTCAATTCCTTAAAATAAATTTCCCTCTCTCAGTCTCTCTCTCTCTCTCTCTCTCACCACACCTCCTAATGGTTCTGTTTCTTTTGAGATGCTGACTAAACTACCTATGGTGGTAGAAGAGACCAAAGGTCCCACAAATTGTTTAAAGTAGATAAGGGACAGTTTCTAAAATAATATGGAAAAGATCACACAATATATAATAGATGTCCACTACATAATTCTTATTTAATCAAACTGCTGCAGCTCTAAGCACTCTAAGAGAATATGTATATATTTAAAACAAACTTATAAAAATAAATAAATAAATAAATAAAACAAACTTATATTTTCTAATAAAAATAATGTTGTTACCAAAAAATATATTTTGAAAAATTAAGAACAGCAAAAGCAAGAGAAAAAAACCTATAATTTTACAACCCAAAAATTACTAATGATATGGCATGGTAAATTTTCTTCTAAGATCTTTTACATTTACTTTATTTACCACTTAATGTATACACTCGGGCAAGTTATTTGTTACAGAGAGACTAGGTGCTCTGCTATAATTTGATTTTACTTTAGGACTCAGATGACTGAAGTTGCCACTATCAGAAATATTGCCAATCAAAGTAACAGAGCAAAAGAGATCTTTGGAAGGTATCATACCAACATTTAAATGCTCTGGCCAAATATTAGACAAGTCATTTGCATTCACAATTCATTGCCAAAACTGGTCATATAGCGTCACCCAAACAGAAGGTATAGGAAGTGTGTTTAGATAATAGGAAACCAAAAATGTTTGTTAAATAGCACTAATGTCTACCATAGTTCCTATTTGGGGATTTATGATTATTAATCCCAAGTCTGAAATAATCGAGGAAGAGGAACTTAAATAGGACTGTTTCTGGATATTTTCTACCTCTTAGTAATTCAGAACATGTGATGATTTTGCTTCTACCTTAGCCTCCTTGGGAGGGTGGGGCTACATAACCAGGTATTTATCTACTAGTCCAAGAATGGTGTTGCTTTGTAAATTTATATCATATGTGTTAAAAGTTGCTTGAGTTTATAGCACTATCTCTAAGGAAACCAATATGCTAAACTGCAGCTCTATGTTTTTCACAATTAGAGCTGAAGAAATGAAAAAAAAAAAAAAACAGGAGGGAGGGGTTGCTTAACAAAAACAAACACGGGAGAAACTGGGTAGAGATGGAAACAACAACACAGATATTTTGCCTTGAAATATATATAATATAAAGCTGATGGTAAAGCAAATGGAGAGAGAGAAAAAAACTTGAACATGTTCAAATGATGCCTTTTTTCTCATTCTGAGGTAGAAATCAAGCTTATATGTTTAAATTGTTTCCTAGGTCGCTAAATAGAAATCTTCTTCGTCCTCTCACCTGGGTCAAAAAAACCATAAAGTTATAAGCTGCCAGTATTCATTGAATTCTCACTGTTCCAGAACAATAGGCTTTTAGAAATGTTTATTCCTTAATTTCATTTCTGCCCATCATGTGTGGGTTAAATTTTTCACAAGATCATGGATATTGTTTGAAGAGTTTCTTAAGTTTTGTGTGGTTGTTCCAGCACTGAGCAGGGTATTTTTGTTACTTTTGATAAGAGTTTTAGAACATTGTATTAGGGATTGCTGCTTAAAAAGTGGAGTGACTTAAAATTGAGTGACTTAAAAATCATTCCTCATGAGTCTGTATACTGACTAACTCTTGGCTTATCAGATCCAGTTCAGCTGAACTTTCTCAGGAACTCAGTTTGATTCATTGTGTGTCCTGGGTCAACTAGGTATGGCTCCATATCTCTCAGCCTCTTCCTGGGACAAGAGGGCTAACCCAGTGTGTCTTTTTAATGACAATGGTAGAGTTAATAGCAAATGAAGTAAATTATGCAACTGTTTTTAAGGTACACCTTGAATCATACCTTTAACATTCTATTTTTAGAGCAAGCCATGTTGCTACAAATTTTATCTTTCCCTCTGTGCGAGGTTACTAAAAAGTTATGTGCCAAAAGACACATAGGAATTGGAAGAAATAAAAATTGGCGTTATCACCCAATATAATGCAATGACAATTTATATATTTTTAAACATAATCAAATAAAAATCTCTGTGAGAATCAAAGAAGCTTTGGCATAGTAAAATTTAGCAGGGCATTCTCATCTTGCTCATAGTTTATAATTCCTATCACCATCATCAGAATGTTTACTTTTAATGAGAGATATCTATGTTTTTGGCACTGTCTTAAACCATTTATGTACAGCAACCTACATGAACTTTCCAAGTTCTAATACTGAGTAAATAGAATTAAATATATTCCCAAAGTCCTAACATTTTGAATTCAGTTACTTCATTTATAACAATTTATTCATTTAATAACTCTTTACTCAATGTTCTATTTTACATGAGATTATTCTTTTCAACTTCCTAAGTAATCATTTTCATCACATTACTGAGATACTGGAGTACTTAGGAACCACTGAATAAAATGTTTTTGATCTACAGAGAGCTTCCTTTACATCTTTTATTTTATTGCTCTGGAGTTCGACACCTCTGAAATATAAGTCAAGTTTATGGTCTTAAGATTTTCTAGGCATATGGGTTTGAGAGCCAGAGACTATATCCATTATAGCTATTATAGGTTTAACCAAATTAGAAAGATAATTATGCTTATTACCTGGAATCATAAATCATTAAGAATGGAGACAGTTCAGTCTCCTAATATTTATTAAGAGAGAGTAAAAATGGAAAACAGGGTAATTCTATTGTTAGGACTCATTCTTAATACCACCACAGCCACAGTTTGTAACTTCTCTGGTTGGATCTCCATCACCAGTATATCCTACTTCATATCCACCTCTCTAATTTCCACAATACAGGTATATATTCATAGTACTTGACTGCTTAAAGATTATCAGTAACTTCCTATTACTTTAAATATAAATTCAAAAGAGGTACCACTCCAAAATTATGATTATTTGATCTTAATTTCTACCATTTTATTTCACACAGAAAGCTCCCAGATAAATATAATAATACACATCAAAATGGCCCCAAATTCTTCTACTTAATATATTTGACAATTCCAAGAATATCTTAGCTATATTCTCTAGTAACCCCAATGTCTGGCTCAAGTACCACCTTCTTTAGGAAGTATTCATTAAATGTTCATCATGACCCTTGTAGGAGGTAGTTATTCCTTTCTCTGTGCCCAGTAACATGTGATGTGCTATCCTCCCTCTCTCATTTAATGTTCTATTAAAGCTGTGTATCTACATCTAATGTTTCTCTCCTGATACCAAATGTTTTGCTTGCCATGATTGTCATCCATAATTTTACAGATTTGTTGATGAGACCGGTAGGTAAGCTGATTACAATGGTATCTGGATACCTGGCATGATTGGGGTATAGAGAAAGCCTTCCTGAATAAGTGGTACCAAGGAACTCAAGTCAAAGTGAAGTGACTGATCATTATTTTTTTAAAAGTGACTCATTTGTAATCTCATACAGGATGTTAGAAGCAAAGGCAGTGTTTGAACTCAGGTTTCTGGCTTTTTTTTTTATATCATATGAATTTTGTCTTTCTTTGATAAATACTAAGAGACATAATGCTAACATTCTGTCATGCTGCTTAAATATTTGGTTTAATATGACATCATAAAATATTAACCTGTTCATTCTATGACAGCATAAACTTTGTCCTAGAAAATATATCTTTTGCATTTTTCTTGTGTGAGTATAAATCTCTAAGTTACTGAATTTCCTTTTTTAATGTAAATAATGTTTTGCAAAGTATATATTGCTCCTCTAATATTCTAATCCAAAGACCTCTCTCAAAGATCTTCATTCTTCTTTATCTCTCTGCTTTTGTGTTATTTAAAGTTTTCTCAGAATCATTTTGATTTTTTCAAATCTCTTTCCTAGCTGAATTTTCATAGTCCTGCTTCTTAAATCAGGGATTCTCTAAACTTATTGAATTTTCTAAAAATACAGAAGCCCAAGCTCCTTTCCAGATATACTGAATTATAATAATCAAGCAGAGCTTTGAATGTGTATTTGTTACAAGTTCCATAGGAGATTTTAAAATACTGCTGAGATGAAAAATGTCTGTCTCCCTTCAACATGGGTATTCTACAAGAAGCTGTTGAAATCTCTTTTGCATTATATATATTTCTCTCAATCTCTCTCTCTCTCTCCTCTTACTCTAAAGTTATTGGTATTGTAGCATTTGGTGAACCCCTGGAAAGAGTACTAAGGTCTCCATGTAAATATCTACTCTCTGTGGCTTTCTCTTTGAAGAACAACTAAGTATGTCTCAGCTTTAGATGCCTGATACTAACCTGGAGAGCCTCCAACTTTGCCTTTGTCCACCCTCTGTAATGCTGAATTTGACAAAACAAGATAATGAACAAGAATAGAGCAGGAGTGAGAGAGTGCGAGCACTGTGAGAAATAGGGAAACTGAAAGGATAGGTCATAGGAATGAATTTTTGCTATGCTGGATCATATCTAAAGTCAATACCACAGTACACTGTTATGCTATGTTATGAACAAGGCAGAGGTGGAGAGGTGGTCTTAAGCAAGAGTGTTTCTTCAGACAACTGTCTCAGTCTAAGATAGGGGAAGACGTATATCTAAATTATTCAGTTAAGGTACATCAGTTACCTATTTATTTCAATATTTATTGATGTAGTAATATATTTAGGGTATTACACAATTGGTTAACTACTTTGAGATGTTTATTATCCCAATATATTAATAATATATATATAATTATCTATTTTAAATTTCGAAAGAGATAGTTTTTAGTTTTGCTATATTATAATTTGGAAAAGTTACTTTCTTGGTTGCTTAGACAACATTAATCACTGCTTCTTTAATATAACTTCCGTACCTGGTGAATTTTTAATGACCATCTCAAATCCCCTTTAAAAAAATCAATATCCATTTATACCACTAAACTAAGAGCAGGGGTGATGTTTGTTTTTCTTTATCTCGCCAGTCTCTAAGTGATATGCATGAACTAAGTCATTTAATTCTCATAACAATCTCAAGAGGCAATTGATAGTGTTTCCATTTTACTTATAGGGAAACTGATCCCTTATAGAAGTTGATTTTCCTGAAATCAGAGTTAGAAAGTGGTTGAACCAGATTTAAACCCAAGAAATCTGGTTATAGAAACCACATACTTTATTAAAGGATATTCTCTCTCTGATAAATAACCAATACCAGTAAATTGGATTAGTTCATAATCTTCCCAACATATGGCCTTTGCCGATCTTTTCATTTGTCAAATGAAGAAATTGTTACAAAGGTAAATAAAGTAATAAAATTGGATCTTTGGTCTTTGTCTCCAATTGGCAATAATCCAAAAAAAGGAGGAAGGTGAATAGCACCTATGAAAATTAATAAAATGAAACTTCCTTTAAGATGGAGTCAGGAAGCCCTGAAGGAGGAGTGCATGTACCACTTGTTGTAACTTATTTTACATTTCTGGTGGGAAGTGGTCTACTTCATTACCCCAGCAGGAGAAAGATTTTTCCTTACCCAGCAACAGCCCAGGTAATGAGAAGCTGCAACCTACCAGTTAATAAGGAATTGCTAAACTTAAACTCCCAGCTTCCTGTACTGGACTGAACTTTTGTTCAAAATAACTGCTCCCAAATCTACTCTCTCTTTTTTTTAATAAAAGAATGTTCCTCTGCTTTGTTCTCTGACCTTGCCTATAGTTTGCCATAGTTTGTATTTCCTGAATTGCAATTCTTTCATTATTCCTGTATAAACTCAGTTTTTGCTGGCAAAATAACTAGTTATTTTTATTTTTGAGGTTGACTCATCTTTCAAACCCCATGGACACTACAAACCAAGGTTAATTTTATTCTTTCACTAAAATATTCAAGATCTTCAAAGTTATTCTTTAGAAAAACTAATAATTTTGAAAATATTTGTCATATTTCTTAAAAAACGCAATGAAAGTAGAAAAAACATTTAAAACATTTTAATCTCACAAGCCTAAAAAAATTAGGAATATGATTATAAAGTATTTACTATATATCTTATGACCTTAGTACCACATGCCATATAAAGACAATTAAAGAGATGTAAAGAATTACTCCCTTTGGGTATTTGAGTTATGCCTGGTGCTTTGAGTTCACAATGTAATAATAATTAAATAAAATAATTTATATATATGTAGAGTGTCTCCAAGTTTTCAAAGAATATTGTTCATATTATGAAATAATTACAATAGTCTTTGAAATATCCAAATTGGAGGAGGAAAGAGGACGATTGATTATATGAAGGGACAGGAATTAGAGGGACAATATTCATCCCAAGAGAAGTAAGTGAAAAAATCAAAGCACAGAAGTAGCCAAATAGCTCCTACCCACTCTTTTATTCACCAATTCTTTCAATCCATAATTATCAAATATCTACTATGTTCTAGGGATTCTTCTAGACATTGAGGGTTTAGTAATAAGAAAAAAAACTTGCTCTTATGGAAATTATATTTTAGTACAGGAATACAGACAATAAGAAAATAAAAACAGTGGCATGTGCTAGAAAATCATAAAGCTAGGTGATGTAATAATAGCACATAACTATGTAGATACTTCAGACTTGGTGGTGTGTGAAAGTTTTACTGAGGTAGTATTTGAGAATAGAGACGACTGAATAACACAAGGTTGTGAACAATATCAACATAACAGAAAGCATTCAGAGTAACAATTCAACATCTAGATGAATTTGTAGTGATGAAGGATCTAAAAGTTAGGCAACAGGTATAAAGTGTAATTGTCTGGGAAATGGTACAAGATAAAGACCATGATATAAGTGACAGGGGGCATATCTTATAAGCAGGGATAAAGAGGAAATTTTGTGATTTATTTTCATTAAAATAAGTCTGGTTGTTGATAGAGATTGGATTTGGGGTTGGCAAAACTAGACACAGCATGATTAGGTAAGTGAGTATTATAGAGGTCTATGTAAGAGAGAATAATGACTTATAATCATGCAATAGATGTGGAAATGGAAAGAAATTGATCAATTAAGATAAGTTTTGGAGTTAGATATAATGAATTAGCCAATGGATTAGATATGATGGCTGAATTAAAGAGAAATCAATGATTACTTAGAGGTTTTTTGTTTTGTTTTTTGCTTAAACAAGTGGGTAATTTATTGATATGGATGGAAGCCTGTGGGGAAGAATAACTTTGGGTAGAGTGAGGAAATTGAGAATTCAGCATTAATTTTAAAATATCTGTTAAATGATGTAAATATATAGATCAATGATTGAAAGATAGATATATGATAGATCAATGATAGATAGATAGAGATAAAATCAAGAAGGCAGTTAAATATCTGCCTAGAATTTAAGGAATAGATTAAGGTTGGAAGTGTTTTTGGAGATTACTGGGATGTGGAAGGTAATTAAAGATATAAAACTGGGTTCATTTACTCAAATATGTTATACATACAGAAAAGAAAACAAATCTAGGCTAGGCACGACAATATTTAATAGATGAAGAGAGAGGCAAAGGAACAAGGAAAGATGATTGAGGATATTGGGTTAAGGGTGATAATTTCGAGTGGATTAGTAGATGACAAAATAGTATACCTGAAATACTTCTGAAATCACCACATAAATTTTTGAAATACCTTTCATTTTGATTAATTGGTTGATTGAGTGGTAATCAATAAAAATTAGCTTTATTATTTTTGAGTTATTTTATGTTGTCTTTACCATATATGTCTACCAAAACATTAAATGTAAATGTACCTTGGCAATTTAAACTATGTTTCTTATGTAGATCATCTCTCTTAGAATGCAGAACTTTCTTTATACGGAATTTCTGAACCCATAGTGAATTAATCTGCACCTGCATCTTTGAATTTCCTTGAAAATTTTGTATAAACAGTACAAAAACCCATTTGTATTTTGTGGACATTTTCAGTTGGAAATTTGTTTGTTTGAAAAATTCATGTGATTATTTTACCATGGCAAATACAGGGTCAAATTGTCCAAACCCAAGGAAAAAACAACAATGTAGCTAGATGACTGAGCCATGGAATATGGTTGAATACCCACTGCTTCAATGGGATATGTGGTAGCAACAAAAGGTGGGCATCCTGAGAGTAAGCCACCATGAGCATTTAAGAGTAAAAATATGTCTGATACTACCTGAATTTGGAAACCTTTCTTGAGTCATTTCATTAAAAAGGAAATGTTAAGGGGTGCCTGGCTCAGTCAGTTAAGTGTCTGCCTTTGGCTCAAGTCATGATCCCAGAGTCCTGGGATCTAGCCCCACATCAGGCTCTCTGCTCAGCCAGGAGTCTGCTTCTCCCTCTGCCCCTCACCCTGCTCTTGTGTTCTCTCTCTTTCTCAAATAAATAAGTAAAATTAAAAAAAAAGGCAAATGTTGAAATAGTGAAAAAAGTCACACAAAATCAGAAAAAGATGATTTAATGATTCCCACAATCACTTAATATAATGATTGCCATTTCTTTTTTTTTTTTTAAGATTTTATTTACTTGTTTGACAGTGAGAGACACAGCGAGAGAGGGAACACAAGCAGGGGGAGTGGGAGAGGGAGAAGTAGGCATCCCAAGGAGCAGGGAGCCCCATGCGGGGCTCGATCCCAAGACCCTGGGACCATGACCTGAGCCGAAGGCAGATGCTTAACAACTGAGCCACCCAGGTGTCCCTGCCATTTCTTTTTAAAAAGAACTATTGCTTTTTTTTTATGATTTAATTTTTTTATTGTTATGTTAATCACCATATATTACATTATTTGTTTTTGATGTAGTGTTCCATGATTCATTGTTTGTTCATAACACCCAGTGCTCCATGCAGAATGTGCCCTCTTTAATACCCATCACCAGGCTAACCCATCCCCCTACCCTCCTCCCCTCTAGAACCCTCAGTTTGTTTTTCAGAGTCCATCATCTCTCATGGTTCATCTCCCCCTCTGACTTACTCCCCTTCGTTTTTAACCAACAATTATAATTTTATTATTCAACTATTTTATGGCTTTGAAATTTTAGGGAGAGAATATTTGATTAAAAATAGATTATTCCCTTTAAAAATCATTTACTTAATTTCTTCTTCAATAATACTTCTTTCAGTTGCTGAGAAATATAGCTTATTTTATAGGGGGGCATTACTGTGGCTCAGTATATGAACATATGGAAGAGCTGTTCCAAAATAGGAGTTATATTTGCAGTGTTTAAAAGAAAAAATAAAAACAATGAAAATAATACAAAACAGAAAGCATTATGAAGTCACTAAACAATAATGTGGGCAATTTCAATACAAAAGTTATGACTTACTACAGCTTAATAGTAAAATTCCTTAAATTACTTAAAATACTATTGTTCATTTTACATACACACAAATTCTGCCTATTTCCAAGAAATTAAGGTAGGTTTATATTTAAATGTAAAAATATAAATATGTAAAAATATAAACAAATCACAAAACAACAAATGGTAGGAAACAAATAATTTTCCTAGAAAATCTAGGCTGAAGGAAGGTCTTATATTTCAGAGCAAAACCTCGTTCAATATTTCTTGGAAGTGAAGGCTAAAAGAAACAGAATGAATGGCAGACACTAAATTATAAATCAAACAGAGTATTTAAATTTTTTAAAAGATTTTTATTTTTTTTATTTATTCATGAGAGTCAGAGAGAGAGAAAGGCAGAGGCAGAGGGAGAAGCAGAGCCCCGCGGAGCAGGGAGCCCGATGTGGGACTCGATCCCAGGACCCTGGGGCTATGACCTGAGCTGAAGGCAGACACTTAACCGACTGAGCCACCCAGGTGCCCCAAACATAATATTTTAATTTACAAAGGGAGGCATTATTTTTTTCTTATCTCTGAGCTCTAGGAAGAATATATTGAAAAATCTTTGTAAATAAAATACAGAAATTTCAAGTAGGTGGTAAATACAATAGCTTTTTTATTTTTCAAAACTGCTAAGAATCTACTCATATTCAATGACTTTGTCCACCTGTGGTAAAGTAAAGGGAATGGTATTAAATAATGATTCAGTTATAGTATTTCTGAGGGAACTTATATTTTATACAATATTTCTTTATCAATACAATAAGTTAGTCATTTAATTTACCAAAGTTAGACCCTTTGGCATATTAGAAGGGGTACGATCAGGACTTATTCTCAGATAACAGAATTAAACCTGGACCACCATTCAAGTCAGGACCTAATATCACCTTAATTATCAAAAGACTGGTGCAATTCAAATAGCATTATTAGTAGAAGGCCTAAATGAATGTCACTGGCTTAAACACAAAATCAGAGTTTTCTAGAGATAGCAAACTCTCACAGTTAAACTAATCCTAGTGCTACCATTCAAGAGCAACTTCATCTGTTGAGAGGGTAAAGGAATTTTTAAATACAACTAAATAATTTTTCTAATGAGGGCTAGAATATTTACCCATTGATAGTTAACCCCATAATTTTTAAAGGATATCAAAATTATTCTCTTCTTTACCAGATGTCTATTTGTATAGGTTGGTGAAACCACAAGTTTTTGAAATTGAAGAATTGCTATATTCTAGATATATTCTTAACTAAAGTTAATACAGTAGTCCTGCCTTATCCATGAGTTTGCTTCCCATGCTTTCAGTTATCTGTGGTCAACAGCAGTCCAGAAGCAGATGATCCTCCCTCTGACTTACCACCATAAGGCCAAGAAGACTACATCACAATGATTTGGTCATTCCCCTCAAGTCCTGTCATCACATAGGTATTTTATCATCTCACATCATAAGAGGAATGAGCATAGTACAAAAGATATTTAGAGAAAGAGCCCATATTCACATAACTTCTATTATAGCATATTATCATAATTATTCTATTTTATCATCATTTATTGCTATTAATCTGTTAATATGCCTAATTTATAGATTAAAATTTATCATAGGTATGTATATAATATTTGTATTACTATATTTTGTTATTTTTAGATCTAGATAACTATTTTCATTATATAACTTTTAAAGGAGTTATTTCTGGCATATTTAGAAAACTCTCATATTTGGGATACATCAGGAGAAAAATATAGATGGTGCACTTTCTGAAACTTTGAAAATATGGGATTGTTATTTTATTGGCTTTAGATGAGTAAGATGAATTGTCTAGATATAGAAATTTGAGTTTATAACATTTTCCTTCAAATATCTGCAGATGATGCTTCATTGGCTCAGTGTTGTTCAGCAGACGTCTGATGTCACACAGAGAAATGTTTAAAGTCATCTCTTTTTCTTTCCTGGACATTTGAACAATGTTTTCTTAAAATTCAAAAGTTTTATATATTCTATATATAATATGTAAATCTTATAGAAATGCATAATAATTTATGCATATATACATTTAAAAATTTTGATATTACCTGTGCTCTTTCAATGTGCAAACTCATATTTTTTCTACACAGAATGTTTTGTTCTCTTTTTCTTACGATTACTGTAACATCAATAATCTGAATATTAAGTTTGTATTATCTATTTTACATATTTATCAACTTCTGCTGCATCAATGTTATTTTTTAAATTTTATTATGTTATGTTTATACGTCCTTCTATATTTAAGTCTGAAGGATTGTTCTCCATTTTGCGGATTTAATACTATGCATTGCCAATTATGGTCATTAATGTTTCTAATTCAGATTAAATGTTTGATATTGGATATATCTCTTCAAGTCTCATTTTACCTCTACTTATTTCATAATCTGATCTCTACTAATTCCAGAATGTTGTCTCTTTATTTCACCAATTATCCAATTTGTTTAAGAGTTATCAAAACACAAAGGAGGTGTTTCTAAAAATGTACCTTCAATAATTTTTGCCAAATTATGCTTTCCTATGATATTTTTCATAATCCCCACTTTACCATATAAGAAAGAACACAAAATTTATAATTATTCACATGGCTTGGTGATTCTCAAGTTAAATGTATATCGGTATAGGGGCTCCTGGGTGGCTCAGTTGGTTAAGCATCTGCCTTCAGCTCAAGTCATGAACTTGGGGTCCTGGGATCAAGCCCCACATTGGGCTCCTTGCTGAGCAGGGAGCCTACTTCTCTCTCTCCCTCTGCCTTCCTCTTTGCCTACTTGTGATTTCTCTTTCTCTCTGTCAAATAAATAAATAATCTTAAGTATGTATATATATATATATATATATATATATATATATATATATATATTCTCTCCCTCTCTCTCTCTCTCTCCCTCTCTCTCTCTATATATATATATAATAGGGACAGACTCTTAAAATGTAATTAATGGGCCCCACTTACCCTACTGAAAAATATATTTTCTGAGGTTATGAAAGACTGTAGTATTCTTCACAACTGATTCTCCCTTCCTTGAAAAGAAATATACATATACTATATGGTTTGTAGTATATTCCTAATGGTATCTTGCTTTGGAGAATAGAATGTAAGTCTGTGTAACACATGCAACATCCAAAAGTGCATTTCAAATACAATTCTTTTTTTTTTAAAGATTATTTATTTATTTATTTGAGAGAGAGAATGAGATAGAGAGAGAGCATGAGAGGGGAGAGGGTCAGAGGGAGAAGCAGACTCCCTGCTGAGCAGGGAGCCCAATGTGGGACTCGATCCTGGGACTCCAGGATCATGACCTGAGCTGAAGGCAGTTGCTTATCCAACTGAGCCACCCAGGTGCCCTCAAATACAGTTCTGTGCATCTCTTGATGCTGACCTCTGTGAGGAGAACAACATGTGCCATGGAGGGGCTGTTCCTTCAGGCAATATCCAAGAACAAGAAAACATGTAGATCAAACTCCAGCAATACTGAGCACTAAACAGATGTTTGTTACTGTCAGTCACTAAAGTTGTGGGGTGTTATCACAACAAAGCTGAGAAATGTGGAGGAAAAAAAGGAGGCTGGGGAATTTATACATTTAACAAGCTTCCAAAGTTAGGCTAGTGAAGGTGGTACCTGGAGCACATGCTGAGAAGCATCAGCCTAGTGGCTGTTAAAAGTATTGCTTATATCACTAATATTTTGTTTGTTTGTTTGTTTGTTGCTGTAGATCCAAGCCACATTTACAGTATCTATCAGTCATTCATGTAGCATGGCTCTGCTGGATGGAGGAGAGATTGCCTGTTCACCATTCCTGAACTTCAGTTTGTGAGGAGGGCATTTTTTCCAGACAATTTGAAACAGTCTGTAATTCTTTTCTTGCCTGAAAACAATTCAATAAAATTGCACCCCCAGAGGGCTCTGTTCTACCCATTCTCTATCAGGATTCCACATCCCAGGATGTAGCGCTCTACTGCTTTCCCACTCCTCCTTCCAGTAACACTGCTGAGAAATTTATTTGATAAGTGATGCAGACAAAAAGAAATACCAATGGGGAGAATAGGAAAATGAAGTTCTTATTGTCTGCCTGCCTCATAAAGCAGATCCGATGTAGTATGAGGCATGGCTATTTTCCTCCAGGTCAGCAAATCATCCATACCTCTGACACAGAGAAACACATTGAGTGTAAAATCTGATTTACTGATTTCTTGCATTGTCCCAATATTCCATACCAGATTTTTTTTTGGTTATTAGAAATCCTCTTAAGTTCTGATAAATTTTTAATCAATTTTCTGAGTTGCCGTTGCTGCTAATAACCTTGTCTTTCTGTGTTTTCAATGGAAGTCTGGGGAAAGCACTGGCTGGCTACTATCTTGACCAAAAAAAATCTAAAATGACCTTGTTTAGATTTTAAGAAGTCACAGGAGCTAAATGACAACTAACATCTGGGGGAAAAGAGATGAATAATCTTGAGTTGAGAATATGAAGTAAACAAGCAGTGGGTTGCAAGCAGTACTGTTATAATGTTGGTCATGTGAAGCTCGGCAGGATATCCTAGACCCTGCAGGAAGCTGCAGTCAAGATTACTATATGCCCTGCAAGTAGAAACAAGTCTATTGTGACTAAGAAACTTGTATTAAAAGATTCAAAGTCAGTTTTAAAAAGAAAGCACAAGTAATTCATTGTACTTATGATGCTTATCAAAGACAACTGGAACAAAGTTTTGACATAAATAATCATTTTGAAACTCAAGGAGTACAAATTTCCAAAATGCAGCCTGTCTGAAATATAAAGACGGTCTTATAACAATTTTTATTACTATAGTCCTAGCAACTTCTATCTAAAGAGGAAAAAATAAGTGTAAAATTAATTCCTCACAATGCCCCTGGCCAAGAGATGACATAAATTTGCCCACTCATTTCTTGCATACAGGGAAATTGAGGCATTTGAATTATGTAGAATAGACACATTATTAGCAATTTTATTATCATAATTTTAGGGGTGAACACATGGCATTTTATAGGTTTTTTTGGCACATACATTTTGAGCTTTCTAAATTGACAACAATAATAGTCTCCTCTTAAAGCAAATTCATTCCCTCTTCTTCTAGAGAACCACAAACATGTATCTCTTTGTTAGAAATACCTCCAGGCTCAAATTGAGAAAATGACTATCCCTGGCTGATCTCAGTCAAGAAAGCAAAGATTTCACATACAATCTGATGTTATACTTCCAGGGGAATGTATTAACTCAGGCCACAGTGATGTATCTGAGGTTTTTTTTCTTAGAGAAAATCATAAAAAATTTATTCACACTTAAAATTATTATTATATGACCCAAGGAAAAGAAATTTAGGGAAAATAACTGAGTAGGAAAGCTTTCTCTAGCATTTTTCACAGCTAGTGGATTCAACTTTATTCTATACCATAAATGGTGAGTATAGAAATTTTTCCTTTAAGGACCTTTCAAGGAAAATTTGTTGCAACCTTTAGAGCTCAATGGAAAGAAGGAGATAAGTCTTGATTTGTCTAGTGAGTAAAATATGCAGTTGAGTAGCAGCTCATGACATATGTTATGCCTTATGAACTGTGTTGAACCATCTTCAGATGGGTATACTTCACATTTATGATTTCTAGAGCATTTAAGTGATTCTAATGAACCCTTGAATATATTTAGTGGCTCATTAAGTGATATTAAATGAGATAGTTTATTTAAAGGATAAGAGTTGTTAACCATAACATAATAATGATTTCTTTACTCAAACTGCTACACTCATAAAAGCACATGGATATAATTTTATTATTTCCAAATTTAAAAACCAATAATTAAATTGCCTATACCCATGTCATGTGCACATCCTAATGAATGGTGCCTTGCCATAAGAATTGATCTGAAAATATGGATAAAAATTAACTAGACTATAATTATGGATGAAAAACCATAATAAAACAATACAGGTCCCATAGTTAGATTTAAAATTTACTGACTGTGGTTAATACAACTCTTTGAGTGCTGGGGAATATAAAATTTTAGTTGACTTTTCATAAATCCTGCATACCTTTAGTTATCAAAAGCAAATTCATACAATTAGCAAAACAACATTTCTTGGTGAGAATTTTCATCAACCCAGGAACTGTAGTAGGTCTAGGCAAAGCAACATATGTTTTATTTGCATCAGGCATGCTTACCTCATGAGCAAAATGGTAGAAAGCCTATGAAACTGACTGGTGGAATCTCATCTCATTGGAATTATGGCTCTTCACAAAAGAAGCTCTATATTGAATGAGTTACATTATGGGGGAAACGTATACACTTCCTTTCAAGACAATGACAGAAGGTCAATTAGAAGTGCTAGTGTTACTTTATTCTTAGATAATTGTGGCCAAGTCAATTTTGAAAACCAGGTAACCAAATGGATTTGTACAGTGTAAAGTTATGGCCATCAAAAAGGTGAGGGGGGTGCGCCTGGGTGGTTCAGTCAGTTAAGCGTTGGCCTTCTGCTCAGGTTACGATCCCAGGATCCTGGGATCGAGCCCCGCATCAGGCCCCCTGCTCCGCGGGAAAGCTGCCTCTCCGTCTCCCACTCCCCCTGCCTGTGTTCCCCCTCTTGCTGTGCCTCTCTGTCAAGTAAATAAATTTAAAAAATCTAAAAAAAATTAATAAAGAAAGGTGAGAGGATTTGGGGAGCAATAATCTCCTTCTTCATAATATAAATTTCCAAAAATTTTATCAGAAATGAATCCAGGAGAGTTGCAAAATTATATACCTAATATCAAAATTGGGTTTTGGAACTGAAACTGAAGAATAATATAACTATAATGCAAGCCATATTGTTATGATTTCTGTAGCATGTGAACCAATCATTGCTATAGTGACTGATAATCAGACTTTAGAAAGGTAATTGAAATAAGACAAAAAAAAAAAAAGGAGGAAGGAAGGAAAGAAAGAGGAAGAAAGAAAAGCAAGCAAGCAAGCAAGAAAGAAAGAAAGAAAGAAAAGAAAGAAAGAAAGAAAGAAAAAGAAAGAAAAAGAAAAAGGAGAGGAGAGGAAAGGAAAGGAAAGAGAAAAACGTATATAGATTGGAAAGGATGTGATAAGACTGTCTTTTTTTTAAGATTTTATTTATTTATTTGACAGAGAGAGATAGCGAGAGCAGGAACAGAAGGGCGGGGAGTGGGAGAGGGAGAAACAGGCTTCCCCCCAAGGAGGGAGACCGATGCGGGACTCGATCCCAGGACTCTGGGATCATGACCTGAGGGGAAGGTAGATGCTTAACGACTGAGCCACCCAGGTGCCCAAGACGGTCTTGTTTGCAGATGACATGATCACCTATGTAAAAAATCTAAAATAAGAAAAATAATAATTTAAAAAAACTGGACTAACAAGCAATTATAGTAAGGGTGCAGGATATAGGGTTAATATATAAAAATTAATTGATTTTCTATATATCAATAATTAATAAGTGGATTATTAAATTAAAGACACAATATCATTTACATTGGTACCCCTTCCAAGAAAGAAATATTTTGGTATAAATCTAAATATTGACAAGATCTATATGAGAAAAAACTACAAAACTCTGATATAAGAACTAAATAAATGGAGAGTGATTTCCTGCTCTTGAATAGAAAAACTCAACATTATAAAGATGTCCATTCTTCCCAACTTGAATTCACAGATGAAAAGCAATCCCAATAAAAATTCCAGCAAGTTAATTCATGGATATTGAAAAACTGCTTCTAAAATTTATATAGACAGCCAAAATAAACATATTAGGCAACTCAATATTGATGAACAAAGTTGCAGGACTGTTATTACCCTATTACATGAACTAAAATACATGAAACAGAGACCAGATAAATAATATAAAAATTAATAAAACTAAGAGCTGGTTTTGGAAATGATAACCAAATCTGAAAAACATTTAACTAGACAAACCAAGAAAAAAAAGAGGGAAGACTCAGATAAAATTAGAAATGAAAGAAGAGACCCTACAAACGATGCCATAGAAATACAAAGGATGATAAGAAGCTACTATCAAAAATTACATGTCAACAAATTGGATAACCTAGGAGAATTTGATATATTCCTAGAAATATACAACCCACCAAAACTGATCATGAGGAAATAGAAAATTTAAATGGACAAAAATCTACAAAGATTAAATTAGGGAAAATATCTCAAGAACAAAGTCTTGCAAAGTTTAGTTCTGACACCAAAAGCCCAAGCCACATAAATAAAACTCAACATGTGGGATTACATCAAACTATAAATCTTCTGCACAGCTGAAGACACAATTAACAAAATGAAAAGCAACATACAGAATGGGAGAATGTATTTACATGCTATATAGTAGAAAATAGGTTAACATTCAAAAAAATATAACAAACTCTGAAACTCAATAGGGAAAACATAGGTAATCTAATTAAAAATGGGCAGAGGAAATATTTTCCTAAATAAAATATAAATGACCAATAAATACATGAAATGCTCCTCAACATTAATCATCAGGGAAATGCAAATCAAAACCACAATAAGACATCACACCTCACATCTGTTACAATGGCTATCATCAAAAAGACAAGAGACAAGTATTAGTGAGGTTGTGGAGAAAAGGGAACCCTCATTCACTGTCAGTGGAAATGTAAATTGTCATAGCCACTATGGAAAACAATATGGAAGTTCCCCAAAAATTTAAAATACAACTACCATATGATCTAGCAATACCATTTCTGGGTATACATCCAAAGAAAATGAAACTATTACCTAAAACAGATATATTCACCCCCATGTTCATTGCAGCACTATTCATAATAACCAAACATGAAACAACCAGGTGTTCATCAGTGAATGAATGGATAAAGGAGATGTGATATATATATATATATATATTAGTTAATATATAATGTATAGAATAGAATATGTATTATATATTATATAAATTACATATAAATATATATTTATACATATAGATTATACATGTTATATAAATATATATTACATTATATATATAATTTGGCCATAAAAAGAAGAAAATCCTGCCATTTGTGAAGAGCATTACTCTAAGCAAAATAAGTCAGATAAAGAAAGAAGATTTTTGTATGGTCTCACTTATATGTAGAATATAAAAAAAGCCAAACTCACATAGAGAGTAGAATGGTGGTTGCCAGGGACTGAGGCATAGGGAAAATGGGATGTTGGTCAAAAGGTAAAAAGTCACAGTTTTAAGAAAAAGAAGTTCTGGGGACCTAATGTACAGCCTTATGACTTTTGTTAACAATAGTGTACTATATAATTGAAAGTTGTTAAAAGAGTAAATCTTAAATGTTCTCACCACAATAAAAGGGAAATATGAGAGGTAATGGATATTTTAACTAAACTTATTTTGTTAAACATTTCAAAATATATACATGTATGCAATCATCACATTGTACACCTTAATATGTTACACAATGTCATGATGTAAATTATATCTCAATTAAGCTACAATAGTCAAGAGAGTGTGGTACTGGGTAAAGAATAGATAAAAGTTCAGTGGGTCAGTTTAGAGAGCCCAGAAACAGACTCATATAAATGCAGTCAACTATTCTTTGACCAAGGAGGAAAAACAATACAATGAGGCAAAGAAGTATGTTTGTTTGTTTTCTGTCAACAAATGGTGCTAGAACAACAAGACATGCACATATCTAACCACAAACCTTATACCTTTCACAAAAATTAATTCAAAATGGGTCAAAGTGTAAAACACAAACTACAGAAATCTAGAGGTAACGTAAGAAAAAGCCCAGATGAACTTGGTATGGCAATGACTTTTTACATAAAACATCAAAGGCACAATTCATGAAAGAAATAATTGATAAGGTGGATTTCATCAAAATTAAATGCCTCATTCTGCAAAAGACAATGACAAAAGAATGAGACAATAAGTCATATAATGGGAGAAAATATTTGCAAAATGTACATCTGATAAAGAACTCCTAATCAAAATATATGAAGAACTTTTAAAACTCAATAATTAGACAACAAACAACCCAATTAAAAAATGATCCAACAATCTTAACAGACACCTCACCAAACAAGATATACAAATGAAAAACAAGCATATGAAAAGATGTTCTACACCCTATGTCACCCGGGAAATGCAAATTAAAACAACGAGATACCACTATGCACCTATTAGAATGGCTAAAATCCAGAATACGACAAAATCAAATGCTGGTGAGGATCTGGAGCAACAGGAACTCTCATTCATGACAGGTAGGAATGCAAAACAGTACAGACACTTTGGTGGACAATTTGGTGGTTCCTTATGAAACTAAACATACTCTTATCATACAATCAGGTAATTGTGCTTCTTGATATTTACACAAAGGAGTTGAAAACATGTCCACAGAAGGGTCTGTACATGAATGCTTATAGCAGCTTTATTCATAATTGCCAAAACATCGAAAAATAAATTGTGATATATCCAGGCAATGAAATATTATTCAGCATTAAAAAGAAATGAAAAATCTAGCTTTATCTATCATTTTTATTTAAATTAAATACCACTTTAGGAACTACTTTTTCATCTTATTAATGTTTTACAAATATCAAGCCATGAAAAAGCATGGAGAAATCTTAAATGCACATTACAAAGTGAAAGAAGTCAATCTGAAGGGCTACATACTGTATGATTCCAACTATATAACATTTTGGAAAAGCCAAAACTATGGATACAGTAAAATAGATTGGTGGTTGCCAGTGACTGAAGGGTAGAGGTGTGAATAAGTGAAGCACAGAGCTTTTACAGGGCAGTGGAAATCCTCTGTATGATACTATAATAGAGTATACATATCATTATATATTTGTTCAAACCCTTAGACTATGTACAAGAGTAAAATCTAAGGTAAACTATGGACTTTGGGTGATTATGATGTATCACTGTAGGTTCATTAATTTTAACAAACATACCTCTCTGGTGGAGGATGTTGATAAAGGGGAAGGCTATGCATGTGTGCAGGCAGAGGGTATATAGGAAATCTTTACACCTTCCTTTTAAATATGCTGGAACATAAAACTGTTCTAAAAATTAAATCTTAAAAAAAAAGTATTTTTTAGGCATAGCTTGTTTCTGTATCTTCTGATGCCAGAAAAAAGACCTAGGATTTAAATACTTAAAGCAAAACTGTAAGTCATTTTCTAGGTTTGCTGATTCCAGCTTTGTGATGTCTTCCTCTTTTAAATTTGCCTTTTATATGATTTTTCTCTATCACTACCTTCTACCTGACACACTTATGTTGTACTTGTCTGGTAATCTTAAATATAACAAATATTCAAGCCAATTGCATAGCTGGCCGTAAAGAGTGAACAAAAGAATAAATGTTTGTCTGGAACAAATGTTAACTCAATATTAAGGACAAATTTTGTAAATTTGAAATCCTGAAATATTATGAACTAGTCTCTTGATGACTATACTATTTCTCTTAAACTAGGTTCACTGTTTCTATAATCTACTAAGGATCATGATGTTTCAGCCTTATTCCTCCATTCCAAGGATCTTTGAATATGTAAGACTCTCTGACTGATATCCGAAGCTAAACCTGTGCTGTCCTCCAGACTCTCCTGGCTATATAGATCATGCCAGCCCAATGCCAGGGAAATAATGTTTTGATGTTTCTGAGCCATTGGGCAGCTGGAGGCACTGCTGTGTAATGGTTAGAAGTAAAGAATCACGAGCAAAATCACTTATGTCTCTGAAATGCTAAATGATTTTTCTAAAATAATCTTAAGCAAATTTGTAAGTTGCAAAATGACAGTTTCCTCATCTATAAAATGAAAGCATAAAAGTATAAACTTTATAGATTTGCTGTGAGTGTTGACTGAAATATATTTGATACGTAGGAAGAATTAAATAAATCATGCTGTTCTTATCCTAGGTATCAATTTCATTTAGAGCTAAATTTCTAGATCAGGAAAGCAAATGCAAGGAGTTCACTTTAAATTCTTATTTCCTTGATAATGGTAAACATCACTCACTTACTCAAAGCCTCTCACACTCCCAGGTATTTGAATCAGAAATCTAACACCACTGTAGGTAGATAACTGCAATTAATTAGAGAGACTATACCTACTTGCTGCCCTTATCTGAGATAATAAACTATGCTTAATTTTGTATTACACAGTAATTTCAAAGCTCTTCTTGAGCTATTGTACTTCTCTCTGCATAATATGCAGATATTTCTCAGTTTTATAAGAAAGCTGACTGGTCTAAACAAAACAAAATTCTAGATGTTTGAATCTCAAACCTGATATTAGTACATATATATAATTCACTGGACTTAAAATACATTTTTAAAGTGTACAAGTCACTGACTTTTTTTTTTTCCTAAGATTTTATTTATTTATTTGAGAGAGAGAGAGAGAGAGAGAATGAGAGATAGAGAGCATGAGAGGAAGAGGGTCAGAGGGAGAAGCAGACTCCCCGCTGAGCAGGGAGGCCGATACGGGACTCGATCCCGGGACTCCAGGATCATGACCTGAGCCGAAGGCAGTTGCTTAACCAACTGAGCCACCCAGGCGCCCCAAGTCACTGACTTTTAATATAGTCACATAGCTATAAGCCATCATGACTCTCTAGATAGAGAATATCTTCACTATCCAAAAAAGAAACTGCATACCCATTAGCAGTCACTGTTACCCTCTTTACCCAGCTCCTGGCAACAACTACACCATTCTGGACATTTCATATAAATGTAATAATAAAATATTTTTTTGTCTGTTTTCATTCACTTAACATTCATGTTTTCAACTTTCATCCATGTTGTAACATACATCTGTATTTCATTCCCTTCTATTGCTGAATATTATTCCATTTCACAGATATATTTTCTTTATCCATTCATCAATTGATGGATATTGTGTTTTCCATTTTGGGGCTATTATTAATAATGTTGCTAAGGACATTAATATGATAATTTTTGTGTAGGTGTGTTTTCAACTATCTTTTGCATATATCTAGGAGTGGAACATTTTGAAGAACATTAATATTTTGAAGAACTGCAAAATGGTTTTTCAAGGCACTTTTACTGCTCTCCATCCTCACCAGGAATGTATGAGAATTCCGATTTTTCCAAATCTTTGCCAACACTTGCTGATATGCATCTTTTTTTTATTAGGGCCATTCTAATAGATAGGAACTAGTAACATATTGTGTTTGACTTGCATTTCCCTAATGAATAATGATGTTAAGTTTTTCTTTATATGCTATTGGCCACATGCATATCTTCTTCGGATAAATATGCGTTCAAATCCTTTACCCATTTTTTTTTAATCTTTGCATCGATAAGTTGTAAGACTTCTTTATATATTTGGCAAACTAGGCTCCATCAGATATTTTATTTGTAAATATTTTCTCCCATTCTGTGCATTGTCTTTTTGCTTTCTTGATGGTATTACTTAATTTTGAAGTCTAATTTATCTAATTCCCATTTTCTCACTTAAACTTTTGGTATCTTATCTAACAAACCATTGCCTAATCCAAGATAATGAGAATTTACTATGTTTTCTTCTAAGAGTTTTATAGTTTAAGGTCATATTTAGGTTATTGATTTTTTTCAGTTAAATTTTATATATGGTGTGAATTGGGGTCAAATTCCATTTTTACCACATGGATATCCACTTTTCCCAATACCATTTGTTGAAGACTATTATTTCCCAATTAATTATCTTGGCACATTTGTCAAAAAGCAATTCCTCATAAATATATGGCTTTATTTCTGAACTCTTATTTGTCTTCCATTGATCTACTAACCTGTCTTTATGCATGTCACATTCTTGGTTATTAAAGGTTTTTTTTAAGATTTATTTATTTATTTTAGAGAGAGGGAGAGACTGCAAACAGGTGGTGGGGCAGAGGGAGAGGGCAAGGAAAAGAATCTCAAGCAGAGTCCACACAGAAAGCCTGAAGTGGGGCTTGATCTCATGACCCTGAGACCAGGACCTGAGCTGAAATCAAGAGTGGAATGCTTAACCAACTGAGCCACCCAGGCGCCCCTTGGTTATTATTCTTTTACAATCACTTTCATAATAGGCTAGTGTGAATCTTCGAACTTTGATCTGTTCTTATTTTGTTTTTGTTTTTTTTAAAGTCTGGATCTCTTTTTTCATATGAATTTTAAAATGTCTTTTTAAAATTTCAAAAAAGACAAATGGCATTTTGATAGGAATTGCATTGACCCTTTAGATCAATTAGAGAGCATTGTCATCTTAGCATTATAGCCCATGAATATGGGCTATAATGGCTATATTCCATTTATGTAGGTTTTCTCTAATTTCTTTCAATGATGTTTTGTAGTTTTCAGTGTGCAAGTCTTGCTTTTTTTTTGGTTAAATTTTTCCTAAATTTATGCTTTTTTATACTATAATAAATGGGATTATCTCCTTAATTTCATTTTCATGCTGTTCATTGCTAGTGTATAGAAATACAGTTGGATTTTGTATATTGATCTTGTATCCTATAAACTTGAACTTTTTGTTAGTGTTAATTGCTTTTGGGAGGAATGGTTCTTGGAATTTTCTATATACAAAATCATTCCATCTGGAAATACAAGTAATTTTACTTCTTCCTTTCCAATTTAGATGCCTTTTATTTTTTAATTTGATTTTATTATTATTTATTTATTTATTTATTTATTTTTGTCTAATTGCCTTGGCTAGAACATGCAATACAATGTTGAATAGATGCAGTGAGTGTGAACAACCTTTCTTCTTTCTGATGTTATAGGGAAAGCATTCAATTTTTTGCCAGTATGTATGGTGTTAATTGTGGATTATTTTTTAGATACATTTTGTCATATTGAAGAAATTCCTTTTTTTTAAGATTTTATTTATTTACTTGAGAGAGAGAGAAAATGTGAGCAGGAGGGGAGGGGCAGAAGGAGAGGGAGAAGCAGACCCCAACCTGAACAGGGAGCCTGAGATCAGGCTGGATCCCAGGACTCCAGGATCATGACCTGAGTCAAAGGTAGATGCTTAACTCACTGAGCCACCCGGACCCCCAAGAAAGTTCCTTTCTATTCTTTTTTGTTGAGTGCTTTTATCATGAAACACTGTTGAATTTTGTCCAATGCTTTTTCTATATCGAGATGATTATGCATTTTTTAAAAGATTTAATTAATTTATTTATTTGAGAGAATTCAAGCAGGGGCAGGAGGGGCAGAGGGAGAGTCAAGCAGACTCTATGCTGAGCACAGAGCCCAACTTGGGGCTTGATCTTAGGATCCTGAGATCATGACCTGAGCTGAAATCAAGATTCATACACTTAACCAACTGACCTTAACACCCAGGTGCCCCAATTATGTGTTTTTAATATAATGCATCACATTTGTTGATTTTTGAATGTTTAATTGATTTTGCATTCCTAGGATAAATTCCATTTCGTTACGTTATATAATTATTTTCATATGTTTCTTGATTACATTCATTAGCATTTTTGAGTACTTTTGCTTCTATACTCATAAGGGATATTGGCCTGCAGTATTTTTTTATTGTGATATCTTTGTTTAGATTTGGTATCAGGGAAACACTGGTCTCATGGAATGAAGGATAATATGGGAAGTACTTTATAGTAATATGGGAAGAATTACCTCCTCTTCTATTTTTTTGGAAGAGCCTGAGAAGGACTGTGTTTGCATGTATGTGGGTTGTTAAACTTGTTTACATTCTTCTCTAAGTAGAAAAATATGCATTTTTGGTTGTGCCACTTAGTGTGGCATTGGAAAAATTAGTTAACCTCAGTAAGCCTTAAGTTTTTAATCTCTGAAATGGGGTAAAATAACTTTGTAGAGTCTTGTAATGTTTAAATCAAATAAGATATGTTCAACATATGTGTATATAGGAGTGCTAAATTACTATTAACTATTATTATAATGAAAATTCTACACAAAATTTGAAAAATAGAAAGAGAAATATGCACATTATTGAAGTATAATGCTGGTAATATTTCAGTGTATTTCCTATACCTTCTAAAACTGTTACCTCCTGTAACATAGAAGGTTTTTGCATGCTTTATAAAGTTTCCACATCTTTTCATGACGTTTGTAAGTTATGGAAAATAGCTTTTATAGAGGATAATCTCTGTCTGATTAATTTGAGGGTATAGAGAAATTTAAGTTGATAGTGTAATGAGTATTGAGGAAATAAATGTCTTTATGAAATTATTTAATGATGAGATATTTAGGACTTTACTTTAGATACAGAATTTAAATGTATATTTGATTTATGAAATCATGATCCTGATTTATCATTTAAAGCTGAGAGGCAAGAAATTTTTTCTCCTGCTCAATGGTAACATTTTAAAACATATATAAGTTATAAATATAATTCTTGTCTTTAGATGATGTGAGATAAAATAATTTTAAATTATATATATTAGCTTCATCAATAATTAAAAGAAGTATAGATATTAAACAAATGCTATCATATATGTAAGAATATTTTACTTCACTAAAATCTGAAATATTTAAAATATTAAATTTTACTTCAGAAGCTAAAAGAAATGCGCCATTTTTCTGTTACAAAATATCGGGATTGTGGTGTCATGTCTTTCAGGTAAAATCTTCAAACCTCAGAGCCTGGCTTTAAAGTGGAGGCAAAACCATGGTAACATCATAATGTAGTTTTCTAGGTATAAACTGGAGTCCAGAGTAAGAAAGCCTTGTTATGTCATTCTTAATTTTATTGAGATTGGTTGTATTAACAAAAATGTCTGGAAAATTTCTAGGGTTGGTCATCAGATTCTGGAGGAAAATTTCTGCTGTGGCTATGATGTTCTGAGACAAGTCATTGTGAAAAGTACAGACATTTTGTCCTTAATTTATCTGATATAGCTTTTGTTTCCATTACAACTTTTGGCTTCAAAAAATTCATTTTTTGATTTCAAATTTATAAATTTCCTTATTTCACTTTTATAAACCTGATTCCAAGTAAGGTCTATCCACAGCATGGTAGAGTAACAAGAACAGGGATCCACATCCTATTATTCAGAATGCTTTTTGAACACATCACTGCTTTGTGTTACAAGAAAGAAGATTAGCAGCCCAGGGTGAAATATTATTTATATAGTATCATAGGAACACCCTTCTCTCAAACAACATTACTGAGTGGAATCCTGCCTGAGGCTTAAAAGTAATAATATAGGGTTTATGTTCAGATACAACAAAGCCATCACTAAAAATAAAATTGATCCAGTGATTTCATCTCCACATGACTGATTTCTGTTTGGGTAATTATGTTTTATATATCACAAATTACTGAGTTGTACATCATGAATATTTATTTCAGAGATGAAATTCCTGGCAACTTTATAACTTTCTGAGGTGACATGATCATGTATTATGATGTATTATCTAAGAGTTGTACTTTAACCACAGTGCAAACCATGACTCACACAATTAACTTCCAGCCCTGTGAAATAGTGTAGCTTCAGAGTTCTCTAGAGCAATTGCATTTTTCAGACTTTCTATAGTTTGGAAGCACAAACCAGAAGCTTAGGACACAGTGGAAGTTCAAATACAAACCCTGATATATCAAATCTTAATGTCAAGATCTTTTCATATTGATGTTACTCTCAGTTTAACAGTAAATAGAAGAGCCACTGTACAGGAATACATTCTAATCTCTTAGCAGTGACAATTTCTATGTTAGCAAATTCTACAATTTCTTTTACTTTTAGACATTATGCAGTTCTTGTCAGTAAAGTGAAGATGAAGAGCATACCAGGGATAAATTTCTCACTCTTCTTTTCTGCAAATGTCTTTCTAAACCATGTACTTGAAGATCACTTCTTTGGGACTTCAGTAAAGGCACTAAATCACCGAATGTCTTCCTGGCAACACTATGAAACTTATGTCAGAACATAAACACATTCTAAATGGCCATTAGACTGTGTTAGGAATTTAAAGAAATAATAATAATCTAGTCACTTGTTTTTATCCGGGAAAGACTGTTTTACCTTTATTTTATAGATAAAGAATTTGAGACTCAGAGATACTAAATCACATATTTAAGGTAAAAATTTTTGTTAGTGGTCGAGGTAGAAATGAATATTCATAATACTGCACTGCTTTTAATACCAATCTACTTTTACATTTTATTAAGCATTACACAATGATCAGGCCCAAATACCTCTTTGATAGGAATGGATGTTGCATTTATTCAAAGCAAGTTGTGACTAAATGTGCTGACAGAGCAAAGAATTGAGGAGCTACAACTCCATCAAAGTCAGCCCCAAGATGGTCTTCAGCACTATGCCTGGTACAAATGATGTGTCAATGGGAATGTAATAGGAGTAAATGAAGCAAGATAGTGTCCAGAAGAAGAGACCTTTCCCAAGGCTCAAGGCACACAATTGCTCAGTGTGACAGCGATTATGACGGCTATAGGCCACCGAAGAAAAAAAATCCATTCTAGCAGGAAGCAAAGCAATAAATTGACAGCTACCAGAAGCGTATAATCTAAGCGATACCATCAACTGCCATAAGCTGGATCAAATAGCTATCAGCCATCTTGTCAATGAGGAGAGAAATTCAGTTCCCTTCATTTGTTTCTGAGGTTTTACCCAGAGTCTACTCTTCTGTTACTCTTGTTCTTCTAGTCAACTATTCTTAGTGACTATTGTCAAGGCACAAAATATTTAATTCATTTGATAAAGGTGTAATAATATAGATGCATACACAACAGACTGAGTTGAATGGAGTAACCATATTAGTAGTCAATCCAGTTTAGGAAATTCCTGAACAATTGTTATCTTCCGAAAAACTCGTTTGCAGAAGTACTAAGCCAAACTTGAAAACAACACAACAGCTGATAGGCTTTGAAATTCAGTTAATTAATTAAGATTCTACTGTAATTTATTTTATTGTATTTTCTTACTCAAATGCAAGTTATAATTCATGGACCACTTATTTATGTAGAATTATTCTTTAAAAGAAATATTGCTATGCATTTTCACAGTAGAAAATTGGAGTGAGCAAAGCACAAAACACCTCAGAAGTCTATAATTGCATCACTCAAAGATAAAAACTTGGTGTAACCTTCTAGCTTTTTTTTTTAAGATTTTATTTATTTATTTGAGAGAGAGAGAATGAGAGATAGCACGAGAGGGAAGAGCGTCAGAGGGAGAAGCAGACTCCCCGCCGAGCAGGGAGCCCGATATGGGACTCGATCCTGGGACTCCAGGATCATGACCTGAGCAGAAGGCAGTCGCTTAATCAACTGAGCCACCCAGGCGGCCAACCTTCTAGCTTTTTTTAATCACGTGAACATACAATTATATTGCAATCATGCTCTCTATACTTGTTTTGATTTTTATCTAATAATATGAATAATGTTTAAGGTTAACTATTCTTGAATAACATAGATATTAAATTTATAAATGTAAAAGAATAATAATATAATGGAAAAAGCATAGAGTCATAGACTCAGGCAAATGGACTCCAGAGACATACTGACCGAGTTTCCATCCCAGCTCCACCACTTAAAATCTGTCAGTAAGCAAACATCTTATTCTATTCTTCAATTTCCTTATATCGTAAATCTTAGCTTAAATAAAATCTATAGTATTACATTATAATGATACAACATAATGCATGCTCATGACCTCTTTAGTTTGATTTTTAAGTTGCTTTCAGTTTTCTTTCCTGTTTTTTCTTTATTATTTTTCTTCCATGTATATATAATTCTACAGTGACCATTCTTCTAGCTATTATGCAAAACCTTAACTATTTCCTTAGGCTAAATTCCCAAGTATGAAATTGTGATCAAAGTGTGTGTGTACCTTTTAAAGACTTTAGATACATAAAACCAAATTACCTTCTAGAAGTATTATACTAATATACATTTATATTAACATTAGAGTCGGGGACCTGGGGCGGCAAAGGAACTGAAAAAAGGACAACAAGAGAGCGAGGCACAGGGGACCCCGAGCGAACAGCCCAAGATGCTGAGGTGTATTTTCCATACTCATATACCTTCTACAGCAGGGGCGTAGTGAAGCACATTCCTCCACGTGTACAGGATTAGTCAAGCACGTAAGAATCTTTAAAATAGAATAGAGGAACAGAGGGGAGTGCCCAGTGGGCTGTTTATAGGACAAGGGAACAAAGCGGGGAGTGCACAGTGTGCTGTTTACAGCTGGCTTCCTATCTACAAAACATCATCTGCTGGTACTTTAGAACTGACCACACACGTTCCAAGGGCATTTCACTCTGATCCTTTTGGGTTATTTTTAACCCAGCAATCTCTAGTTTTCTGAGATCTCAGAGTCTGAGCGAACATGCACCAATGGTCGTTGTGGCACTCTGTTTCCTACAGGTACCCTGAACCTTTTTTTTTTTTAAAGATTTAATTTATTTATTTGAGAGAAAGAGAATGAGAGATAGAGAGCACGAGAGGGAAGAGGGTCAGAGGGAAAAGCAGACTCCCCGCCGAGCAGGGAGCCCGATGTGGGACTCGATCCCGGGACTTTAGGATCATGACCTGAGTCGAAGGCAGTCGCTTAACCAACTGAGCCACCCAGGCGCCCACCCTGAACTGTTTCAAGACAGGGGTGTGTGTATATAAATAAATTATATGCTGGAGAGTATATATGCCTATTTTAGTGTTTGTCAGTTTGACAAGACATAAATGCAAACAAATGGGTTCTTATTGTTTACACTAGCTAGACATTAAACTTCTGAAGAATAAGGCTTCCTACTGCTGAATGTATGCACTATGAAAAACACTTATTTTCACCCTTTTTCACACTCTCATGAACTTAGAAATAGGTAATATAATCATATCAACCTATTAAAAATTGACTAAAACATTTCTAGGAAGGTTTGTATTTCCTTTCTTTCAAATATAGAGAAGGTAGGCTGTGAATACTTGTTGGGCCCTTTAATGTGTTGGCAGGCTAAATTCACACCACTTGGATGGTTTGAAAAATTTTAGACTGAGAATTTAGTTTAAAAGTAATACCATTTTAAAGTACTTCCAAGAAACCAGCAGAAGCACCATTAAATCTCTCGGGGTGGGCTTACCTTCAACCCAAGCCTTAAGAATGTGAACAGATAAATCTTCAAGAAATCTAACTCCCAGGAAACAAAAACAAAACTCCCTCTTTCTCTCTCTCTCTCTTCATTCTTCATACACATACCACACACACACACACACACACACACACACACACACACACACACTGAAAAGACACACCATAATTTAGTTAAATAGCAGCTGATCTGACTCTTAAATGACCAAGAAATACTCAAATTTATCCCTAGATTTTCTTCTTGTTTCTCAGTTCTCAGAAATGATTAAATCTAGATAAATATGGAATGTGAACTTGTCAATGCTGTAACAAACAGATTGTATCTGCTCATCAAAATTGTTTAACATGACAAGCACATTCCAAAAGATAGGTGAGGGATGGAGGAGACAGCTTGCCTGAGAGGAATGGCTTACATTAACATCATCCTCATTTATTGCAACTGACTGGGCTCCATGTAGTAGACAGGCCTAGGAACTGTGCCTGCAGTTTTGATATATATCAAAATAGTTCAGCTTTGTGTTGAATTAGTTATATTGTACCTTTTTTTAATTTACTAAAGTGTTATGGAAACTAATTGTGGGTAATATGTACAAATATTAAGTGCACATGTCCATGCATTTAAATAGAGGGTATGGGGGAAATGGGGAATGGATAAGTATTTAATTGGTATTGGGATGTTCTGAGTTGGAAAAAAAGTTTTGGACACTAGAGTAGTGGTGATTTCAGAGTATTGTGATGAACTGAATTATACACTTTAAAATGGTAAATTGTATATTATGCAAACCTCACCTCAATTTTTTAAAAAGCCCCACAAAACATTTTAAATATATTAAACATAAACGACTAACACAAACCATCAAAAGAAGTTAGGAAATGAGACCAAAAAGAAGGAACAAAGAGAAAACAAATTACATAATGATGAACATAAGTCCAAACATATCATTAATTGCATTAAAAGTAATTGCCCTAAATATTCTAATAAAAAAACACAGTTTGAAAATAAGAGTATGAAATTTGTATATACCAAACAAATAGCAAAAAAAAAAAAAAAAAAAAGCTGGAGTGGAATAGCTATCTTTACAGTAGATAAAAAGAGACCTCAGGATAAAGAGTGCTTCCAATTAAATGGGCTGTTTAAAAGTGATGAGGAAAAAAACAATTCATCAGGGGGACATAAATTTAAACATGTATTACTTGATAACAGAACTTCAAAATACATGAGGCGAAGATTGAGAGAAATAAAAAGAGAAAGAGACAATAACATAAACCACTTTCAGAAATTGTTAGAACATCTACATTAAAAATTACTACATACATAGATGATCTTCGCTGTGTTGTCAATCACTTTGATCTCATTGACTATAGATCACTTCATACAAAGACAGAAAACAAGACTCTTGTCACAAGCATGCATGGTACAATTACTAAGATACACTATATGCTATACCATAAAACAAATATCAGTAAAATCATACAGTTTTTTTCTCTGAATACAATAGAATCATATTAGAGTTCAATGTGGAAAACCACATTTGACAAATAGCACACATAAAAAAAATCACAGGTCAAAAATTTAATTATAAGTAGTAGAAACTATTTGAAATTTATAAACAATGAAAGAACAATGTATATACATTTCTGAACTGTTTTTTAAAGCAGTGTTCAGAGAGAGACCTAGAATTTAAAATGTTATTTTGGAAAGAAGAATGATCTGTGTCAGTGTTTATGTCTATATCCAATATTAATGGCTTATAGTTGCACCAGAAGGCTTGAGTAAAAGGAAGCAAAGAACATACAACTAAGTAGAAGGAGAGAAGCAGTAAAGAGAAGAGCAGAATCTAATTAAAAAAAAACAAGAAAACAAAACTTGAAGGTAGTACTTTAAAAAGCATCACCAAAATTGATGAACTTTTAGCCAGACTGAACATATAAGAAATAGAAAAAATAGAAATCACCAATATCAGGGTTTAAAGAGGATTAGCATGCAAATACTTACATATGAGATAGTACTATTAAAACTTTTATGCACAGATATTAATAACTTCAAATATTAGGCAATTTTTTTGAAAAATACAGCTTATGAATACTGATATTTGAAAAAAAAACTTGGGCGCCTGGGTGGCTCAGATGTTTGGGCGTCTGCCTTCGGCTCAGGTCATGATCCCAGGGTCCTGGGATCGAGCCCCGCATCGGGCTCCCTGCTCCTTGGGAGCCTGCTTCTCCCTCTGCCTCTCTCTCTCTCTCTCTCTCTGTCTCTGTCTCTGTCTCTCATGAATAAATAAATAAATAATCTTAAAAAAAAAAACTTAAATAACGCAACATATTTTAAGAAAAAAGAAAAAGAAGAAGATAGCAGGAGAGGAAGAATGAAGGGGAGTAAGTCAGAGGGGGAGGTGAACCATGAGAGATGATGGACTCTGAAAAACAAACTGAGGGTTCTAGAGGGGAGGAGGGTAGGGGGATGGGTTAGCCTGGTGATGGGTATTAAAGAGGGCACATTCTGCATGGAGCACTGGGTGTTATGAACAAACAATGAATCATGGAACACTACATCAAAAACAAATGATGTAATATATGGTGATTAACATAACAATAATTTTTTTTTAAAAAATCTGAATAACCCTATAATTACAAAAAAAATCATCATCAAAATACTTCCTTCAAAGAAAAGTCTGTGCCCAGATAGTTTTACTAGTAAATTTATGAAACGTTAAAGGAAAATTCATATTTTCTTTTCCGTAAATAAATGAAGAGGGAACACTGCTCAACTTATTTTATGAGGCCAGCTAAACCATAGTATCAATATCTGACCAAGACACCACAAAAAAAGAAAGAAACCAAAGAGAGGAAAAGTAAAGAAAAGATTACAGATCTAGAATTGCAGGTGCAAAATATTAACTAATTTAAAACTACAATACATAAAACGGATGATATGCTTAATAATTAAAATCCAATCAATATATTTCAATATATTAACAGAATAAAAAGAAAAAACATATGATTGCTTTAAAAGATGTAGTTAAGCATCTACAGTCATAATAACTCTCTGAAAACTAGAAATAGTTGGGAACTTCCTGAAACTGATAAGGAGCATTTACAAAAAAATATCCAGGTAACATACCTTATAATTAAATACTGAATTATTCCCAACTAATGTCAGAAATTCATTAAGGATACCTGCATTCTTTCTCCCTTATATTTATTATTGTATCAGAAATTTTAACCTTGAAATAAAATAAAAAAATAAGAAAATTAACATAGGTTGGAAAGAAAGAAGCAAAACTGTCTTAATATGCAGATGACATAATTGTAAACAGATAATTTGAAGAAATATATAAAAGAACTACTAAAATTTAGAAATTAATTTTGGAAAATTGTTGTTTGTAATGTCAATATATAAAGATCAATTGTGTTTTAATATAATAGCAGCAATTAGAAAATAAAATTACACAATTTATTTATGATAATACCAGAAATTATAACATGTAAATAAATCTAACAAAAGAAGTTTAAGATCTTTATACTAAAAGCTATATAACTTTGCTGAAAGAATTTAAATAAGACTTAAATAAATAGAGAAGATTCAATTTTGTTAGTAAAGGAGTTTTCCCAAATCAATCTACAGATTCAGTGCAATCACAGTCATAATCCCAGATGGTATTTTTATAGAAATTGACATTTTGAGAATTTAAAATTTTATACAGAAATGTAAACCAGAATTACTTAAGTATTATTTTAAAAAGCAAAGATGGATAAATTTCTCTATCAGTTTTCACTCTTTAATATAAAGCTATATTAAGATAGAGCTAAGACAGCTTGGTATTATGAAGATACACATAAATATAAATTGAACACAATAAAATCCGCAAATATACTTACACATATAAGGTCAATTGATTTTCAACAAAGACACCAAAAAATTCAATATGGAAAGTATTTTCATAAAAAAAGGCAGGATGAACTAGATATTCTTTTTTTTAAGTTAACCTTAAACTTTGACTTATACCTTCCACAAAAACAATCTCAAAGTGGATCATGCAACTCAAGATAAAATGCTAGCCTATAAACGTCTAGAAATAAACATTAGGGAAAGAAGTTTTGTAACCTTGGTTCATAAAGAAAAAATGTGATAAAATTGACCACAGAGATATTAAAAATTAATTATTCGAAAGACATGATCAGAAAAATGAGAAGGCAAGCTTTAGATTGGGAAATAGTTATAAAACATGTATTAGAAAAAGACTTATAGAGAGAAAATATAAATAATTCTTAAACCTCAATATAGGGGGACAAACTGCACAATAAAAAATGGGGGAAAAACTAAAAAAAATGAAAAATTAAAATGTCTTCCTAAGTGAAGACAAAAGAGTGGCCAATAAACATATAAAAATAGCCAAAATCATTATTCACAAGAGAAATACAAACTAAAATCACAATGAAAAAGAATGGTTAAAATTAAAAAGACAAACATGATAGACTGCTGGCAAGGATGGGGAAGAAACTCTCAAATATCGTTTCTGGGAATGTCAAATATTTTAGCTATTTGAAAAAACAGTTTTGTAGTTTCTTAAGGAGTAAAACATGTACATACTCACCAGTCATTCCACTTCTCTGTATTTGCCAAAAAAAGTCCATAAAAGTATATGTATATGAGAGTTTACCAGTTTCAATTGTAAAATACAACTCAAATGTCCTTTGCCAAGTGTATCTATAAATTTTAGTATAGCCATGCAATGGAATACTAGCCTACATTAAAATATGAATGAGAGAGTGATGTCACTAAGATGGCCAGACAAAATGTCCCTCGCTCATATACCTCTTTCAACAATAATTTAGCATCCATCTATGGACATAAGTGCCTTGGTGGGAGCTGTGGGATCCTCGTAGGACACTGTAAAACTCCAGTGCAGACTTAGAATCAGGAGAGGCATTTTGAGCAGACAAGTATCTGGCTGGTCCTGGCTATAGACCTAGAAATAGCTCCATATTCTTGAGGACTCACGCTATAGTCCCATTTTGGCTTTGGTTTTGTCCATCAGAAGTCTTGCCCACCTATGCATTAGATAATAGGCATACAGACCTCAGTCTCAAATGTGGACCCTGAAATAGCCTTGTGAAACAACTCAAGCACTTTTTGGTGGCAGTGCAGAAAGCCCTGAAGAACACGGACCTAGATAATCATCCACAGACAAGATAGCCTTTGAGGGCGCCTGGGTGGCTCAGTCATTAAGCGTCTGCCTTCGGCTCAAGTCATGATCCCAGGATCCTGGGATCAAGTCCCACATCAGGCTCCCTGCTCTGCGGGAAGCCTGCTTCTCCCTCTCCCACTCCCCCTGCTTGTGTTCCTGCTCTCACTATGTCTCTGTCTGTCAAATAAATAAATAAAATCTTAAAAAAAATAGCCTTTGAAATTCCAGGTGTTTAGTGGAGAAGTTCCAGCACACTCTTGGAGCAAAACAATCCAAGACTGGATGCATACAAGACTTGAGCATACAACACCATTCTAGGGAGAACAAAAGGGAAGTTGCCAAAACCTGGCCTGGCTTTGCAGATAGCATGATATTTTATAGAGAAACCCCTAAAGACTTCACCAAAAACCTGTTAGATCTAGTCAACTAATTCAATAAAGTTGTAGGATACAAAATCAACATATATAAATCAGTTTCATTTCTATACATTAACAATGTATCTAAAAAACAAATTTAGGGGTGCCTGAGTGGCTTGGTTTGTTGAGCATCTGACTCTTGATTTTGGCTCAGGTCATGATATCAGGGTCCTGGGATTGAGCTCCGTGTTGGGCTCTGTGCTCAGCAAGGAGTCGGCTTGTCCTTCTCCCTCTTCCTCTGCTCCTCCCCCTGCTTCTGCTCTGTCTCTCTCTCAAATAAGTAAAATCTTTAAAACAAAGAGGGGGCGCCTGGGTGACTCAGTTGGTTAAGCGACTGCCTTCGGCTCAGGTCATGATCCTGGAGTCTCGGGATTGAGTCCCGCATCGGGCTTCCTGCTCAGCAGGGAGTCTGCTTCTCCCTCTGACCCTCTTCCCTCTCATGCTTTCTTTGTCTCATTCTCTCTCTCTAATAAATAAAATCTTTAAAAAAATTAAAAAATAAAACAAAGAGGAAAAAGAAATTTAAAAGTAATCCCATTTACAATAGCATCAAAAAACATAAAATACCCTGGATGAGTTTAACCATGGAGATAGAAGATCTATTCTCTAGGGGTGCCTAGGTGGCTAAGCTGGTTAAGCATCTGACTCTTGATTTCAGCTTGGGTCAAGATCTCATGGGTCAAGATCTCATGGGTAGTGAGAACAAGCCCTGCAGCAGGCTTCATGCTCAGTGCGGAGTCTGCTGGAGATTTTCTCTCTCTCTCTCTTTCTCTCTCCCTCTTGTTCTGTCTCTCTGCTCCTGCTCTCTCTAATAAATAAATAAATATTAAAAAAACAAAGCAAAACAAAAAGATCTGTTCTCAAAAAATGTCAAGACTTTGGTGAAAAAAAAATTGAAGAAGACAGATAAATGAAATGATATACCATGGATCAGAAAAATTAATATGACTGAAATTTCCATACTACCCAAAGCCATCTATAGATCCAATGCAATCCCTATCAAATTCCAGTAGCATTTTTGACAGAAATAGAAAAGCAATCCTAAATATTGTATGGAACCACAAAAAACACTGAATAGCTAAAGCAATTGGAAGAAAGAACAGCACTGAAGGTATTAGAATTCCTGACTCCAAACTATATTACAAAGCCATAGTAATCAAAACAATGTGGTACAGGTATAAACAAACATGCACAAATCAATGGAACAGAATTGAGAACCCAGAAAAAAAGACCCTGCATATATGGTCACTTAATATTGGACAGGGGAGTTAAAAACAATGAGAAAAGGACACTCTCTTCAATAATTGGTATTGGGAAAATTGGATAACCACATGCAGAAGAATGAAATTGAACCACTATTGTACATAACTCACAAAATTAACTTGAAATGGATTAAAGATTTAAAAGTAACAGTTGAGGGGCTTCTGGGTGGCTTAGTCAGTTAAGTGTCCAACTCTTGGTTTAAGTACAGGTCATGATCTCATGGCCATGACTGAGCCCTGTATCAGGCTCCATTCTCAACAGGGAGTCTGCTTGAAATTCTCTCCCTCTGCCCCTACTACTACTTACATATGCATGTGCTCTCTCTCTTTGTCAAATAAATAAATAAATATTTGTTTAAAGTAATACTTGTGAAACTTCCAGGAGTAAATATAGGGGAAAATCTCCTTGATATTGGTCTTAGCATTGGTTATTGGATATGACACCAAAAGCACGAAGTGCAAAAGCATAAATAAATAAGTAGAACTACATTAAAATAAAAAGACTATGCACAAAAAAGTAACAATGAACAAAATGAAAATAAAAAATATACCCAATAGAGTTAATATCCAAAATATATAAGAAACTCATATAACTGTATGGCAAAAAAAAAAAAAAAAGTCTGATTTAAAGAAGAGAAAAACTACATGGACATTTTTCTAAAGAAGACATTCAAAGCACCAACAGGTACTTGAAAAGATACTCAATATCATTAACCATCAGGAAAATGCAAATTAAAACCACAATGAGATATCACCTTATACCTATTGCAAAAAATAGAAACAGAAGGAAAGGTTCCAGACACATTCCATGAAGCCAGCATTACCTTAATCTCCAAACCAGACAAAGACCCCATCAAAAAGGAGAATTCCAGACTGATATCCCTGATGAATATGGATTCTAAAATTCTCAACAAAATCCTAACTAATAGGATCCAACAATACATTAAAAGGATCATCCACCATGACCAAGTGGGATTTATCCCTGGGATGCAAGGGTGGTTCAACATTCTTAAATCAATCAATGTGATAGAACACATTAATAAGAGGAGAGAGAAGAACCATACGGTCCTCTCGATTGATGCAGAAAAAGCATTTGACAAAATACAGCATCCTTTCCTGATTAAAACTCTTCAGAGTATAGGGATAGAGGGAACATTCCTCAAGTTCATAAAATCCATCTATGAAAAACCCACAGTCAATATCATCCTCAGTGGGGAAAATCTGAGAGCCCTTCCCTTAAGATCAGGAACACAACAAGGATGCCCACTCTCACCACTATTGTTCAACATAGTACTAGAAGTCCGTGCCACAACAATCAGACAACAAAAATAAATAAAATGTATTCAAATTGTCAAAGAAGAAGTCAAACTCTCTCTCTTCACAGATGACATGATACTTTATGTGGAAACCCAAAAGACCACGCCCAAATTACTAGAACCCATAGAGCAATTCAGTAATGTGGCAGGATACAAAACCAATGCACAGAAATCAGTTGTTTTTTATACACTAACAATGCAACTGTAGAAAGAGAAATTAGAGAAACGATTCCATTTACAATAGCACCAAAAACAATAGGATACCTCAGAATAAACCTAACCAAAGAGGTAAAGGATCTATACTATAGGAACTACAGAACACTCATGAAAGAAGTTGAAGACCCAAAAAGATTGAAAAGCATTCTATGCTCATGGATTGGAAGAATAAACCTTGTTAAAATGTCTATGCTACCCAGAGCAATCTATACCTTCAATGCCATCCCGATCAAAATTCCAATGACATTTTTCAAAGTGCTCGAACAAACAATCCTAAAATTTGTATGGAATCAGAAAAGACCCCAAATTGCCAAGGAAATGTTGAAAAAGGAAAACAAAGCTGGGGGCCTCATGTTTCCTGATATCAAGCTATATTACAAATAAGTGATCACCAAGACAGCATGAAACTGGCCCAAAAACAGACATATAGACCAATAGAACAGAATAGAGAGCCCAGATATGGACCCTTGCTCTATGGTCAAATAATCTTCGACAAAGCAGGAAAAAATATGCGATGGAAAAAAGACAATCTCTTCAATAAATGGTGCTGGGAAAATTGGACAGCCACATGCAGAAGAAGAAACTCGAACATTCTCTAACACCACACACAAAGATAAACTCAAAATGGATGAAAGACCTCAGTGTGAGACAGAGATCCATCAGAATCCTAGAGGAGAACATAGGTAGTAACTTCTTTGACATTGGCCACACCAACTTCTTTCAAGATACATCTCCAAAGGCTAGTGAAACAAAAGCAAAAATGAACTTTTGGGACTTCATCAAGATAAAAAGCTCTGTACAGCAAAGGAAACAGTCAACAAAACAAAGAGGCAACCCACAGAATGAGAGGAGATATTTGCAAATGACACTACAGATAAAGGGCTGGTATCCAAGATCTATAAAGAACTTCTCAAACTCAACACCCAAAAAACAAATAATCAAGTCAAAAAAATGGGCAGAAGACATGAATAGACACTTCTCCAAAGAAGACATATGAATGGCTAACAGACACATGAAAAAATGTTCATCATCATCAGCCATCAGGGAAATTCAAATCAAAACCAAATTGAGATACCACCTTACATCAGTTAGAATGGCAAAAATTGACAGGGCAAGAAAAACAAATGTTGGAGAGGTTGTGGAGAAAGGGAAACCCTCTTACACTGTTGGTGGGAATGCAAGTTGGGACAGCCACTTTGGAAAACAGTGCGGAGGTGCCTCAAAATATAAAAATAGAGCTACTCTATGACCCAGCAATTGCACTCCTGGGTATTTACCCCAAAGACACAGATGTAGTGAAAAGAAGGGCCATATGCATCCCAATGTTCATAGCAGCAGTGTCCACAATAGCCAAATTGTGGAAAGAGCCGAGATACCCTTCAAAAGATGAATGGATAAAGATGTGGTCCATATATACAGTGGAATATTACTCAGCCATCAGAAAGGATGAATACCCAACTTTCACGTCAACATGGATGGGACTGGAGGAGATTGTGCTAAGTGAAATAAGTCAAGCAGAGAAAGTCAATTATCATATGGTTTCACTTATTTATGGAACATAAGAAATAGCATGGAGGACATTAGAAGAAGGGGAAAATGAAAGGGGGTAATCAGAGGGAGAGATAAACCATGAGAGACTATGGACTCTGAGAAACAAACTGAGGGTTTTAGAGGGGAAGAGGGTGGGGGGATGGGTTAGTGTGGTGATGGGTACTAAGCGGGCACATACTGCATGGAGCACTGGGTGTTATATGAAAACAATGAATCGTGGATTACTACATCAAAAACCAATGATGTATTGTATGGTGACTAACATAACATAAAAAAATAAAATAAAATAAAGTAAAACAAAATAAAATAAAATAAAATAAATAAAAAATAAATAATTAAAATATATGCCAAAAAAAAAACCTCAAAAAGACGAGTTAAGTGTTGGTGAGCATGTGGAGAAAAGAGGAACTCTTACACACTGTTGGTGGGGATGTAAATTAGTATAGCCTCTATGGAAATCAGTAGGAGGTTATAGGAACAGAGAGTTGAATGGTAGTTGCCAGGGAAGAGGGAGTAGGGGAAATGAGAAGATTTTTGTCAGTGAGTATAAACTTTTAGTTATAAGAAAAATAAGTTCTAGGGCTCTGATATATAGCATGGTATTTTAGTTAACAATACTATATTAGATACTTAAAAGGTGATAAGAGAGTTGATATTAAATGTTCTTACCCCACACACATATAGACACATATACAAATGATAATTATATGAGTTGATAGATATGTTAACTAACCCACTGTAGTAATCATTTTGCCATATATACATGTATCAAATCATCACATTATATACCTGAAACCTAAATAATGTTATATATCAATTATGCCTCAATAAGTCAGGGAAAATGAAAAAACTATTTATCCATGCAATCATATGAATGCATTTCAAAATTATGCTGAGTGGAAGAAGCCAGCCAAAGAAGTGCAAACTGCAATTCTATTTATATAAAATTCTAGAAAACATAAACCAATTTTTGACAGAAAGCAAATCAGTTGCCTGTGAATGATAAACAGAAGGATGGAAGTATTACAGAAAACAAAAGCACTCAGAGATGATGGAAAGTTTAATATCTTGATTATGGTGATAATTTCTTGTGCATGTACTCACCAAATTGTTTAAGTATGCCCAGTTTATTGTATATGAGCTATAAATTTATGCATTTATTTTAAAACAGACAATTTATCATTCCATTTATGGTATCTTCCATTTATTGTTCCCCCATGCCGGAACCCTCAGTCTAAAGATGCTCACTGTCCAGGATTGGAGATAATGGGAATGTATTCTGTTTCTTCACTTCCCTTTATTATGTTATACTTCTCACTCCTCCATGTCCTGGGGATAATGGTTGTGGGTAGAGGAAGGATGAGAGGCAAAATGACAACAGAGCAAGGGTTTCTTTACATAGCTAGTGATTCATTTTTTTGCTGAACATCTTTTGTAATAAAAAATATCCAAATGTTTGCTTTCTCCTAAGGAACACTCCTGTAAATTCTTGATATACTGTCCTCCATTGGCTATAGGGACTGCATATTCTTTGACAAGGCTAGGGTCTTTTTGTGACATATCTTTAATGCCTGCTTTGGAGATGATGTCCTTTTATTCCGCTTGGTACCTTCCTTGGGTCTGGAATATATCAAGACAGTTTATACTACATTTTTTTCCCTGTGTTATCAACATGGCCTTCAGGAAAACATACTCAACTCTAATGTACTACACTCTGGATCTGCAGGGCATTCTCTCTGTGAACTTTATGGGTTTTTCCTCTCAACTTATAGCTTTTATATTTCTCAAAACTCCTGAGAGGAAATGTACAAGCTCTCCCAAAATCATTGTCACCACGTCATGTTGGTCCCATAGCACAGGTCCTTCTACTGTATGTATATAGGCTTCAAATAAGAGACCAGAAAGGATTTTCAAAGGACCCAATTAGTCACCTTACTTTAGAATTACTTTAGTTATGGCATTTATCATCCACTCTCCTTAGGTTTGACATTTCAGTTCAGCTTCTAAGACAAGAAAAGATGTGTGTGTGTGCACGCACACGCGTGTGTGTGTGTGTGTGTGCATACACTGCACACACTGAACTTCTTTATCATTTTTAGTGACTTGAGGGAGGAAAGGTAGGTTGCAAAAGTTTGGTCTGCTATCTTTATCCTATTCACTGCTTCTCATCCTCCAATTGGTATGATCTTTAATTATTTTAATAAAACTACCAAATATATGGGAATGATTATTGGAATTATTTTTCTGTTTGGGACATTTTCTGAAGAAGTCCTGAATCAGGTAAATCTGCTGTGCTGACTGAAAGTATGAAATCTCCTCAGACAATTTAAGTGATAAGCACATTGCTTAGATGTGGAGCTGGGACAGATCAAGAAGTCTCTTTGTATTCACTGAAATTCATGATGAATGAGAGTTAAGAGAAATAAGGGGTCAGATGAACAAAGTAACGTAACATATTAAAATGACTCCGTAAAATTATTTAAAAACCCAGATAAAGATTTTTGATCTATGGCTCAGACAACAGCCTTTCAAAGCATTAGTTACAGAAAATAACCTTAAATAAATTGCATACTTAAATGTAAATTATTATTTTCTCTAATAAACTTTAACCATAATGTCTACATGGAGAATATAGTAATATGATTTCTCCAAACTCCCCCAAATAGCCCAACCCGTTGAAATGAATAAAAATATTACAATAAAAATGAACACAAGACATGCATCTGACAACTACTGAAACCATGTCACTTCTTGTATTATATAAAATATTAAAAGAATTGCATTTATATTTTTCAGTTGATCATCGGTAGAAGAAACAGTGAAACAAAAAAATGCTTCCTTAAGAAATTCCTTTTCATAATTTTTGCAATAAAGTTTGAATGTGAAAGCTGATTTGTTTGACTAATAATTATTACCTAATAATTTGGCAAGAATGATAAAATATCAAAAAATCTAGTTTTTAAAATAACGTACTGAAACTTAAATACATAAAAATTACTTTAAGAAAGACATGTGCATCAAAGTTTTTGGGGAAGAAAATCCATGTTTTAAAGATATTTATTCTATTAGGAGAACATGACTTGTAATAGTATTTTTCATACAAAGAAAAAATGTCCTCCTTATTTCTTTCATTTATTCCCTTTCCATTTCCTGTTCACCATATCTCATTTCTATTCTATAAGCATATCATCCCACTTTGTGCCATACACAGAGCTAATCCATGGTCAGACAAAAGTAACCAAACATTTAACTACCCTTATATACTTACAGTCTAGGGTACAAAGGCGAAGAAATAATCAAAATATAGTGAGAGAAGCAAGATGAAATATCTTAATGATGTCAATTAACATGTTCAAAGAAAAATAACAATTTAGTGGTAGATGTGGATTTTTCAATCCATGGCTATAAGACACCAAGACCATTGTCACCACAGGGGTTCCCACGGCTGGCTGTCAGGTTAAGGACATAGGGCTAAAACATGGTAATAAGGACAACTGAATTAACTCTTAAGGTAACAGATACATGATCATTTAGGAAACAGATGTAATTGTGTTGAACAAATATTTATTTTGTATTTTTTAGAATAGACTTATCTATTTTCTGATATAAGCATGACATGTCTGTTTTCTCCCTAACATTAATATTTAAGTATTTCAAAGTCTACCACCATTGATCTTAAACCCATGTCTGTTTCCAGTTAATTATGGGCCTCTCTATATGACATCTATGACATTAATCCTATTCAAAATGTTTTATCAAGATAGCCCCTAAAGCCTATAGAAACTTCCCACCCCTATCTCAACTGTACCTCACTAATTTTGAAAATAACAGAGAAATTACTAATGAATCATCTTTTTTATATTCTCTGTATTCATTAGGGATTTAGCAGTCTTGTATTTTATAAATTATTTTTCAATAGGTCAGCTATTTTTCCTGATTTTTGTAATTGAGATATTAAAAACATAAATGAATTGAAACCATGCTTAAAATATGTGAAAACAACAATTAATATTACATGATCTACTATTAAGGAATCTCAATTTCACACAAAATTGTGAGAATCGTGACGTGCTTTTTAAGGTGCTCATTTGATTCCAATACAGTAGATATTCATAACTTTTTGTCTTATACTCTAATAATTTTTAACATTTACCTCAATAAAATTTCTTCCACTCCAAGTTTTAAATAAGTTCCCATGGCCTCTATAGTCATGGTTCCCAAATGTTAGTTGCATAAGATTTACTGGATAGTTTGCTTAAAAATGTAGATAACCAGCACTGCTGTACTCATTGCAGCATTATTTATAATAACCAAGATATGGAAACAATCTAAGTGTGCATCGATGGATGAATGGATAAAGATTATACACACACACATGCACACACACACACACGCACACACACCATATATACACACAATGGAAACTGTTCAGTCATAAGAAAGAATAAAATCTTGTCATTTGTGACAACATGGATGAACCTATGGGCTTATGCTAAGTGAAATAAATCAGACAGAGAAAGACAATCGAAAAAACAAAACAATTGAAAACAAGCTCATAGATACAGAGAACAGATTGGTGGTTGCCAAAGGGGAAATGTTGTGAGGAGTGAACAAAATGGGTGAAGGAGGCCAAAAGATACAAACTTCAAGTTATAAAGTAGATAATTCATGAGAAGATAATGTACAACATATTCACTATATTAATAATACTCTATTGTATATTCGAAAGTCATTAAGAGAGTAAATCTTAAGAGTTCTCATAACCAGAAAAAAGAAAGAAAAACATTTTTATAACTGTATGGTAGCAAATGGTAACTAGATTTATTGTGATGATCATGTTGTACATCTGAAGCTAATATGTTATATGTCAATTAAACCCCAATAAAGAAGAAATGGATATCATCCTTACACTTCATTCCTAGTGATGTTGATTCAGTGAGATTAAAAAGTAATGTCACTTCTTAGTGAGATTAAAAAGTAATGTCACTTCTTCAACTCTTCCCCTTCCTCCCAAGGCAAAATTTTGGGGCATTTCCTGCTGGTACTCACGTTGAACTTTGTACTAACTCTATTGTTTTTATTATTTTGTGTTTTAATAATTTGTCTATATGTGTCAGTTTTCAGTCATAACTGTATAAACTTGAGGTAGAACATAACCTTGAGAAAGTCACCCAACATAAGCTTTTGAAGTTTAATCATGAATTCCCTGGTTCATTAAAGAGAAAAATAATTATCTACCATGTTCTAGGAATTGAACTAGGTACTGGAAAAAGTTAAAAATAGAATTACTGGGGCACCTAGGTGGCTCAGTCATTTAAGTTCCAACTCAGTTTCATCTCAGGTCATGATCTCATGGGTCGTGGGATTGAGCCCCATGTTGGGCTGTGCTGAGTGGGGAGTCTGCTTGAGGAGTCTCTCCATCTGCCCTGCCCCCAACTCTCTCTCTCTCCCTGTCTCTCAAATAAATAAATAAGTAAATCTTTTAAAAAAGTAAAATTACCATATGATCTGGTAATTCCACTACTGGGTACTTACTCAAAGAACACCAAAACACTAATTCAAAAATATATATGCACCCCTATGTTTATTGCAGCATTATTTACAATAGCTAAATTATAGAAGTTGCCTGAATGCCCATCAACAGATGAATGGATAAAGAAGATGTGAGATATATTTTTATGTGTGTGTGTGTGTGTGTGTGTGTGTGTGTGTGTGTCAAATATATATATATATATAATGGATATATACATAATAGGATATAACTCAGCCATAAAAGGGAATGAAATCTTGTCATTTGCAACAACATGGATGGATCTAGAAAGTATGCTAAGTGAAATACGTCAGTCAGAGGGCGCCTGGGTGGCTCAGTTGGTTATAAATGACTGCCTTCAGCTCAGGTCATGATCCTAGAGTCCAGGGATCGAGTCCTGCATCAGGCTCCCTGCTCAGCAGGGAGTCTGCTTCTCCCTCTGACCCTCCCCCCTCTCATGCTCTCTCTCTATCTCATTCTCTCTCTCAAATAAATAAATAAAATCTTAAAAAAAAAGAAATACATCAGTCAGAGAAAGACAAATACCATATGATTTCACTCATATGTGGAATTTAAGAAACAAAGAAAGAACAAAGAAAAAATAGACAAACCAAGAAACAGACTCTTAACTAGAGAGAACAAACTGCTGATTACCAGGGAGGAGGCAGATGGGGGTGAGGGGAAATGGGTGAAATAAGTGAAGGGGACTAAAAGTAAACAAATCATGAGAGCACTGAGTAATGTATAGAATTGTTGAATCACCTGAAACTAATATAATACTGTATAAATACTGTATGCTAATTAGACTTAAATTATTAAAACAAAACAAAACAAAAAAACAACCTGGGGGCACCTGGCTGCCTCAGTCGGTAAAGCCTAAGACTCTTGATCTCAGGGATTGTAAATTTGAGCCCCACGTTGTGTGTAGAGATTATTGTAAAAAATAAAATCTTTAAGAAAAAAATAACACTGAATCAGACTCTGTTCTCTCCACCACAGATGTAAAACTACTACTTTAAGTACAACGACTACTACAGCTACCACTAGGGGTGACAACAATAAGAACAACACTACCACAAGAGCAACAACAAAAACATCTGGACTCTTTATTATAAGAACACTACTGTGAGTTTTTTGATGAGTACAGCAACTTGTTAAGAACTACTAATAACCTTAATTTCCTTTCCAACAGAAGAGAGAATTACAGCCCAGAGAGACTGGCTAAATTTTTCAAGTTCTCCCAGTTAATAATCCATCAAGTCATCATGAATATAGTAAAATTAAATGTGTTAAGTCTATTAATAGACTATTAATAATTATATTAATTATTTTGTGTTTTAATAATTTCTATGTGTCAGCTTTAAGTCATAACTGCATAAATTTAAGGGTAGAAAATGACTCTCTATTTAAAGTTATATGTATATGTTATAGAGTCTATTTTACGTATATAAATGATGGCTAAGGAAACATTGCCTAATAGTGAGGGTGGTGAGTGGGGATCAAGAAAAGCTTTACAAAGGAAGTGACACTGAAGAAAGAATAATTAGGTATTTTCCAGGTGGAGAAAGGTATCTAATGAGTGGAAGAGAAGAGAGTATTGTGTTTTGCAGGAAAAAAAGAAAACAAGTCAAGGTAATGAGGTAGAAACATATTTCATGCAAAATTTGAGGAACATGATAAGAATGAAGCACCTAGTGAGTGGTCATATGTGGTGGCTCAAAGGAAAACTTGAAACAGTAGCTTCAACAAGACAGATAATAGTTACGTTGGTTTCATTTCTGAAAACAGTTTTCCTGGCTCAGGATTGTAGTTTATAAATAGTTTTAGATTAAAGTAAATCAATGGAGATGAAAAATGAACAGGTATAATTGTTTTTCTCATACATTAAGACTTAGGAAGCGCAAAGTTCTCCATATTTACCAGAAAAAAATTTTAAAAATGTTAAAGATGTAATAAAGGTATGTTATCCAATCAGTCTTAATTAACTGAGCACAGTAGCTCCAGCACCAAGACATTATTTGTTAAATACATAATTGAATGACGATGATAATTTATGCCCTGAAAGTACAATGGTTTTGTCTGGGTTATATCACAGCTCTAACAACTGAGAGTATAAGGACAAAAGAGAGAAATTTCTTTACTCTTTTTATTATTTTATTTTAGAAATTCATAAAGAGTAAACTGATCTTTAATTCAGAAAAAATAGCTACAAGAAACATATTCTCCTTATTCATAAAAATATTTTATTCAGTTGTTAAATGTCTTTAAAATATATCTTCAAAGATGTACTAACTTCTGTCATCTATTCTACAGCTTGTCTTCTGCCAGTTGAAGGTCTATGAATGTAACAGTTCAAATTAAAATTGCTAATCCTAGACTTGAAAAAATAGACTGTGGGAAATATGCATTCATAGTTTAACTGGCACATTAGACTTAGAACAACTAATTCTGTCAAGTAACAAAGTGCCCAGTACATTTTCTCTTGTGGATGAATGAAAATGTTTCACAAAATGTAAAACTCTTCTCATATACAGCAAAAAGAAATGACTTAATGCAGCATCAGTATACAGGTAGATACCTTATCAAAGCAATGTTCCTTGGAAAACTTTAACAATGGAAGAAGAGGAATGAATTTAATTAGACATTAAGGAGAAAGAACATCAAGCACAAGGATGATTAGATCAGAATGTGTTAATATCCATCTTGGCTCAAAGATAAATTAGACACTTAAGTACACAGAAAGTTAAAAAAAAATCTTGTTAGGTAAATAATCTGCAGATCTCTTGGCTCCACATAAGCATTAATATAGGTGCTAAATTCAAGGCACCTGGCAAGAGGCACTACTTTATTATACTTCAGTAATTGCTAGTAATGGTATTCTACTGAAATCAAGGACTACTTACTCAAGAAAATAATATAATATTTTATGCTGTGGATACTGCCTCATGGCCACTGCTCTTTCCAAATTTACTGAAGGCCTTTCTAAATGAATTCTCCATTTGTCCTTCTGTGTCCTTATATCCTTTTCTACTTCACCTGGTGAAATCTTACTCAGAAGTAAATATTCAGCATGTCTGGGTGGCTCAGTCAGTTAAATGTCTGCCTTTGGCTCGGGTCATGGTCCCAGGGTCCTGGGATCAAGCCCCATGTCAGTCTCTCTGCTCAGCAGGGAGCCTGCTTCTTCCTTTCCCTCTGCCTGCCATTCTGCCTGCTTGTGTGCTCTCTCTCTCTGTCAAATAAATAAATAAAATCTTTAAAAAAAAGTAAATATTCAATTAAAATGCAACTCCTCCATATCCTCCACAGACTTCTTATGACTGATTGAGCCCTTTTGATACCTATATAATTTCCCTGTTTCCCTAGAGCACTTACAAAGACTTTTGTCATAGCATTATGCTGATGTGTCATTCTCTTTTTAAACGTATTTCTATTCAACTAGATTGAGTGAAGTCAAGAGCAGAGAATATTGAGTGAACTCAAGAGCAGAGACTATTTAAGGATTTTCTCAGAAATGGTACATAGTAAGTGATGAATGAACATTTATTTCTTAATGGACAAAATAAATGTAAAAATGGATGAATGAATGAATGGGTGAAGAACTAAAAAGTCAACAAAAATGGATAAATTAATTGAAAAGTGTTGGTAGGCAGGCTAATTATCTTCCTTACTTCCAGGAATGCTTTCATTCATTGATCCTTACCTCTCCATAAAACCTGTGTTCCTGTCATCTGCCTTTATCATTCTCCATCTCTTCTCATTTCTAGTATCTATTGTCCTTAGGACCACTTTTGATTGCATTCTCTCAATTTGTTTCTTTCTTCTCCATCCCTAATCTCACCACTCCTACGTATCTTTAGTATCCATTCAATGTCTTCACATTTCAAATGCTTGGCCTCTTCACCTTCTGAGATCATCATCTTTTCTGTAAGTTCATCTACTTGGTTCTTATCAATACCCGAAACTGTTTTTTCCTTTAACATAATAACCTGAAACTCTTATTCCTTAATCTCCCCTTCCTATTCATCAATATGTTTCCTTGATTATCCAGAGATTTACAGGCCCTTTTCTCCTGTACATCTTCACTTCTTTCCACAAACTTTTACTCCCTTTCCTCTGCAGGTCACCATGATTCATTATAGCCAATGCTCCATTAACAGTATTCTCAGGACTCTTGTCATAATTTTGTGCCAGTTTAGCACCACTAGAGAAAATCTCAGAGTTACTCCAAATTCTGCAACTATAAAGTAATGTTTCTCCCCTTGTTTGCCAGTTATTGTGTTCATCCATAGTTCTCCCTCTCTTATTCTACAGATTGGCTAAACTTTGACTCTTCAGCCTCCATGACTTGTCCATTCCAATCAAAGCATAAATTTTTCTCATAATCTTCAAAATGACTTTAATATTTTCCTTCTCTCTTGCTCTATTTTACTTAACTAAGTTATATTTATTCTTGAGGTTGAACTTAAACATCACTTCCTTTATGTAGTCATTCTTTATTCAGGTTAGTATTCCCTCCATGTTATTCTTTGCTCATTATATCTCTTTTCTTGCAGTGTTTCAATTTCTGATTTAATTACACTTATTTCTCAATATATTGATAACAACATAGGAGGAATAAATATCTCTCTTAAAATAAAAACAATTTTTTTCCAAAGTAATTTATGAAAATGCTTAAAATACCTAAGGATGCAAAGGTGCTTATGATATGGTTCTGCCCCAAAATAACCAATATCCAATCTTACTTCTCAAAGTAAATTACATTGAACTATTTCCACTGTTAGTATTTTCTAGGAGATGATCTCACAACCGCATATAATATGCTTATGTCATTGTTTCTTGTGATTTCTATTAAGACATTAACAGTTGTCTTTTTACAATAACAGATCAAAATTTGCACTTGATCTTAGCCAACAGGCCAAGAAGCAATTATAACAGATCAAAATTTGACTTGACCTAACCCAACTTCTCCTCTCTTAATTTACACCAATATTTTAAAATTACATTTATAATATCTTTGTAATTTTTTAGATTTATTTATTTGAGAGACAGATGAGAGAGAGAGAGAGCATGCGAGTAGGGAGAGGGGCAGATGGAGATGGAGACAAAGAATCTCAAGCAGACTCCCTGCTGAGCACAGAGCCCAAAACAGGGCTTGATCTCAAGACCCTGAGATCATGACCTGAGCCGAAATCAAGAGTCAGATGTTTAACTGAGCCACCCAGGAGCCCCTAGTTTTGCAACCTGTAATAATATATGTAGGTATTTACTTCATGATTTGTTTTCTTACTTTTGTGGTCCAGGATCAATAGACCAATATTTGACTCCTCAATTTGTTACATGACCACGCCTTTCTCTTATTCTCCTCCATTCTACCTCCAATATTCTGATAACTCTTCTTTTAAATTTTAAAAATGGATAACCTATATACTCTCATATTCATAATTAAGTCTAAAATTTATAGCAATGTATAAAATGGGCCTTTTCCTTTTATACTAAAAGAGCTGACAGATGTACAGGGCATCTAAAAGTTGACTACATTTTTTTTCCTGACACCGTTAACTTATCATCTTTTCCAACTAGTCTTTATAATCAGAATACTAGTATTTACAGAAATAAAGAAATGTATAGAAGTTTAATCATACTATTGTGGAGATCTAGGGTCTATTTCCTGAATATGTGGACTCAGTGGTGTATCAATAAAACTGTTTCCCAATATGATAAATAAACAAACAAACAAACAAATAAATAAATAAATAAAAGCCTTTTTGAGTATTTGCAAATTTATGTGGTATAAATACTTACAATGTGGCAGATTTTTGGGCTACCAATTTAATATCACAGAATGTGTTGTTGGGAAGAGATATGCTGAATCTGCTCTTTGTAGTCAATACAAGCTGGCTCTAGGGAACCATTGAATAGATGGAAAAGGAAAAAAGAAAAACGTACAGGAATTTGAAAAGACTGAAAAGAAGGGATGCTGGTCTCTCACTTTCCACCTGGATATTTCATGTATCATTAGAAGAAGAGTAAAATCATGTGGAAGTATTCTTAAAAGAATTTGACATGTATCCTTATTAATCAGAGTTACACATGAACGTAGAGACTGCTGTCTGCCTGAATCATTCCAGTCATAAATTCAGGGCAAGGAGAATGGGCAGGATTGACACAGTCTGCAATTTTTTTTTTTAAATCTGTATTGGTTATGTTTCCTCAGTTCCAAGTAGATACAGAGAAGTTTCAGTTTGCCTTGACAGAACCTGAACAAGAAGGTTATATAGGGGGAAACTGTGGAGGAGGGAAAAGGTTTCCTTGACCCTCTTAAGAGTCCTTGGCCAGGTCTGAAAACTAAACTGACAAAGACAGATTAACAGGAGAAAAGCATACAAATTTAAGTTTTACATGACATAGGAATCTTTATAAGGAAATGAAGACCCTGCAAAATGGTTTAACCTGTGTTTATATGCTAGGTTTGATGAAGAGTGAAAAGTTGTGGAAATAGATGATAGGGGAAAGAATATGAGCTAAGTATTGTAAACTGAGGGAAACATCAAGGTCTGTTCATTTGGATTCTTCTCAGTGTCCCTTTGTCTTGGGAGATCATGATGTTTCTTTCCTCCTAGTATAGAGAGGGCAACTCATACATGAAGATTTTATGACATGCTTCAGGGGAAAAGGAGAAGGGGAAAGTCAGAGAGAGACCACCCTGCTTCTGCTGTTTTCTCAAAGAGCTTTCTCCTTCAGTTTACAGTCTTCAATATGCCAAAATGAAATATTTTCGGGTAGCATGTGCTGAACCTCATCTGTTGCCAGCAAGGGTCCAAGAACTTTTGCAGTAACAGGATATTGGGTATATAATCAGGAACAGGAGCTGAGGAAACAATGGAGAACATCATGCCCAGAGGAGAAAACAGTGCAGGATCTAGGTTGAGCTTCTCACACCCATGCTTCATGAAGGAGCTGGCTTTGAGCCCCTTCTATTACTCTGGCCATGAAAAAAAAAAAAAAAAAAAGGAGGACACTATGAAGACACTTCCACGAAGTTGGCTTATAGACCCATTCACAAAACTTTGCCAAGTAATCACACTGACTACAAAGAGAACTGATAAATGTGGTCTTAATTCTGTGCAACAGTGTCTACACTAAAATTTAGAGGGATCATATTAAGTGATATCTAGCAGTCTCTGTCACACACATTCCTACTTGTACTTTGCTATTTTGAGGTCATACATTTTGCTCTAATGCAGCAGTCCTTCCACAAATTAAGCATATGCTCAGTTACTATCTTGGACCAGAAAGCATAATGTCTATCTTGGTGATCACTGTAAGCCCCAGCATCTATCACAGTCTCTAGCAATTAGTATGGGCTCAAAATATATTTGCTTGCTGAATGGATAAATAATGACCAGAACCAAAAGCAACTGGCACATGGTAGTTACTAAATAAATATTCATTCCTTTTTATACTTCCTATTTCTAGCAAAGTCAGTTTCTATATGCATTTAAAACACCGCATAGCTATCTTTTTTTTTCTGAATACTACAGATATTATATTGCACATCTATTTATTAAAGTATGAATTCTGTTTAATTAAATTTAGGTGCTCTGTTAACTGAATGCTAAATTGTAAATATTCTTAGAAATTCATCATTTTCGGGGTGCCTGGGTAGCCCAGTTGGTTAAGTGTCTGCCTTCAGCTGAGGTTATGATCCCAGGGTCCTGGGATTGAACCTCACATTGGGCTTCTTGCTCAACGGGGAGGCTGCTTCCCCCTCTCCTCCCTGCTTATGCTCTCCTCCTCACTATGTCTCCCTCTATCTCCGTTGCTATCTCTTTGTCTTTCTCAAATAAATAAATAAAATCTTTTCTTCTTTAATATCCTTATAGGAATTGATAAAAGTAAAAACCTTAAACTAATGTATTATTTGATGTTTATCCAGATTATCACTCATCAGTCGCAACAGATGCAGTTCTTAGGTCAAGTAGCCAAAAGCAATGACAATTATCAACCAAAGCAATAAACCATGGTCCAGCAATTATAATATTTTCCATAAAGTTTAATTTATAATTAGACATATGACATGAACAAAATTGAGATTGGAAAAATTTCACTATGATATCCAAAGACTCATCTTACTTCAAAGATTACCTGTGGCTGATCAGTAAAAGTTCTAACCCACAGTATTAGCATTATTTGAAAGATAGGCCAGGTAGACCAGAGTTGTGAAATATTTTTGTTTGCAAAAACACACAAAACCATTCATCTTCTACTTAAATACATAGGTAGTATGTCAACAGACAAGCCTCTGGATGCTAAATTAAACATAAAATATTTTTGCCCACTTTAGGACATGACTAATGATATAACTATGGTAAGATTATTAGCATACAAAGAGTATGGATTTCAGAGTTAGCCAAATCTGATTTTTTATAAAGCCAAAATTATTGTGGTAAATTGATGTGCAATCTAATTCATTGATTTTAAGTTCACAAGTCAATGAGTTTTAACAACATATATATGTAACAACCTTACTAATTGAGATATAGAACATTTTGTAACAGTCCACGCATGCCACCTTGCAATTAATCCCCTCCTGCCACCCCTGGTCCCAGGAATCCAGGTTTGATTTGTCTCAATTTTTTTGCCTTTCTAAAATTTTATATAAGTGGAAATATATTAAGTATATGTTTCTTTATGTCTGACTTCCTTCTCTTAGCAAAATGCTTTTGAGATTCAACCATTTTTGCACGAATAACTAGTTTGTTCTTTTTTAGCACTAACAGTGGTATATTCAATTCTCTGGATATAGTCTATATTGTTTATTGATTCAGAATTCATAAGAATTTATTTGTTCCCAGTTTTAGCTATTATGAATTAAGGTGTTAATAAAAATTTGTGTCTAATTCTTTATGTGGACATATATTTTCATTTTCTAGGTATAAACCTAGGAGTGAGATTTAGGGGGTGGTACAGCAAATATGTTTATTTTTTTTGTGGGACCACCAAACCATTGTCCAAAGGGGGTGTACCATTTTGCATTTTAACCAACAATATAAAAAATTTGCCTTTGCTCCACTTTCTTGCCAACACATATATTGTCAATCTTTTTAAATTGTAGCTTTTACAATCTAGTGTAGTTGTATCTCATTGATGTTTTTATTTTCATTTTCCTATAACAAACGATGTCAAGCATCCTTTTGTATCCTTATTTGCCATTCTTTGGTGAAGTAGCTCTTCAAATTTTTTGCTCAGTTTTTAATATGGTTGATTATATTCTTACGTTTGAGTGGTAAGAGTTCATTTTTTTTTTTAGATTAATTTATTTGAGAGAGAGCGAGAGCAAGCAAGTTGGGGAAGGGACAGAGGGAGAAAATCTTCAAGCAGAATCCCTGATGAGTGCAGAGCCAGGGCGGGACTCGATCTCAGGACCCATGAAATAATGACCTGAGCCCAAACCAAGAGTCAGATGCTCAAATGAATAAGCCACTCAGGCACTCCAGAGTAGTAGGAGTTCATTTTAACATTCTAGGCATCTTCTATGAAATACAAGTTTTGAAAATGCTTTCTCCCAGTCTGTAACTTGCCTTTTCATTTTTTTAATAATGTCATCTGATGAACAAAGATTTTAAATTTAGATGAATTTCAATTTATATATATACAATTGTTAGAGATTCAGACTTCTGTCTTAAGACATTTTTGCCTAATATAAGAACACAAGAATTTCCTTTTTTTTCCCTAGAACTTTTATAGTTTTACCTCTTGGGTTTAAGTCTATTATTCATTTCAAAGTAATTTTCACTTATGGTATGACTTAATATTTGAGGTTCAGTTTTTCCAGCAAGCAATCTAATGATTGTAGCAATATTCATTTTAAAGATTTCCCAATTTAATGATTAAACTACTTTGCTCCTTTTTGAAAATCAATTGGCTGTGGGTCCGTTTCTGAACTTTATATTCTATTTCATTGATCCTTATGTCTATTTTTATGCCAACATCCTACTCTCTTGATTGTTGTAGTTTTACACTAAGCCCTGAAATCAGGTAGTTTAAGTCTTCTAACTTCAACAAATTCAAAAAGGACTTTTCTGAATTGATGAGATAATGATGATAAATAACCTCTCAGTTTGTCTGTAACATATTAGACATTCTATAAATGTCACTTCTCTTCACTGTGATTTTTCCTTTCCCCAAAACATAAACAGCTTAGGTTCCTGTGCATTGACAGTTATTGGATTTTACCTGTTTGAAACTCATATAAAGATAAATTTAGGTACAAATCTAAGTTCTTGAATCTCACTGAGTTTCATTAACAACTTTTGTATATGTCTGTAGTAAAGTTTGGGTGCTTGAGACTAAAATCAGCTGACACAAATATAAGTGCCATATGGATGGATGATTTTTGTAGTCAATGCAATTATTGTTGAATGGAACTGAATAAAAGGTATTACTGGTCCTTGTGTCTTTCAATAGAGGTAAATATTTATTGTTAACTTCTTCTCCCACTACTGTGCATTCATAAAATGCTATTTTTTAGCTCATTCTAAAAGGTAATATTAAACATTTTTATTTGAATTCTTCTGGTTTATGTTTTCAATAGAAATAATGGATATAATCTGCAACTCAGAGCATGAGAAGTTGAAGTTTTACATGCTGCTGAAAACCTGTGCATAATTGTCAAAATCTTTACAACTTCTTAGTGCATTTCCATTTCTTATACAGAGAATCTGTTTCCTTCATATTTCCTTGCTTTAGAAATTTAGATATATCAGATTTTGCTTTATTTTGAGGAAGAGTATAATGCAACAGTGTGAAAAAAAACAAAAGCAGAAAAATTTTGATAGTGAAATCTAATGATATTTGCTAATTTAGTTTTCATTATCTGTTGGGATTCCCCAATATGCATAATATTCAACTTCCATTGTTGCCTATAAACTCTCTCAAAATTATCACACACACTTAACTGTTTCAACTACCCCTGATGTGGATTCTGATAAATGGATACCTCTAGATATCATAAATCACACTAATATTTCTAAACTTCAATTAAATATATTTTCTGGATTTCTTTAGGCAACTCAAAATCAACATGTTCAAATAAATTATCTCTTCTAATCTGTATTCTATAATCTGTCTTTATATTCAATTAACATTTTCTCATTAATAGAAACAATGTAAACTCAATGTAGATAATATGAGAATAGCAAAACTATAATGATGAAATATAAATCACCTTTGATTTCATCACTTAGCAGGAATCACTTTTCTATCCATCCCTTTTTTTAATGCACATGAATCTATTAATGTCATAATGTTACAATGTCTTATAAAATTACTACAAGAGATTGAGATAAGAACATATACATGTTGGGGCACCTAGGTGGCTCAGTCAATTAAGCCTCTGCCTTCGGCTCAGGTCATGATCCCGGATTCTGGGATCAAGTCCCTCATCAGACTCCCTCCTCAGTGGGAAGTCTGCTTCTCCCTCTGTCCCTCCCCACCTGCTCCATCTTGCTCTCTCTCTCTCTCTCCTTTCTCCCTCAAATAAATAAATAAAATCCTTTGAAAAAAGAATATATACATTTTGCCTTATTTTCATTATATCAAGAAAAATTCCATACTATTTTATAGTCTTTGAAAATAATTTTTTAATGAGTGCATAAAAATTTATCATATGGATAAGCTATTGCTGAATAATTGGTACTTCTAGAGATTATTTTTTAAGATTTATTTATTTGAGAGAGAGAAAACAAGTGTGGGTGGTAGGGTAGAGGGAGAAGGAGAAGCAGATTCCCCATTCAGCAGGGAGCCTGATGTGGGGCTTGATCCCAGGACCCTGAGATCAAAGGCAGCAGAAGGCAGACACTTACTGACTGAGCCACCCAGGCTCTGCAATTTCCTTCGTTATATATTATGCTGTAGCAAACATCTTTTACACATATAGTTTTCACTGATTGTAATTTTATCATAGGCTCCCTACAAATAAACTGATCAATGTATGGAAATTTTTAAAGAATAGTGTATCAAGTTGTAATTCAGAAGAATTGTATTAATATAAAATGACACTCACAAGTGGACCAAATTCTCACTTTCCTTTATTATCATTTTTAAGACTTTTTTATTTTATAGGCAAATTTTATACTTCATATTAATTTCATTTACTTTGTTTACTGGTGAAGGTAAATATTTTGTATTAATTTTATCACTTTTATCATAATTTACAATATTTTTAATTTTGAGACTTCTATTTATTTTTCATTGTTAATTTTTAAAATTTTTTTAAGATTTATTTATTTATTTGAGAGAGAGAGAGAGCACATAAGCACACATGAGGGTGGGGGGAGGAGAAGAGGGAGAGAATCTTCAAGCAGACCCCCACTGAGCATGGAGTCTAAGGTCAGGTTCAATCCCAAGACCCAGGAGATCATGACCTGAACCAAAACCAAGAGATGGACATTCAACTGATGTCCTGAGCCATCCAGGCACCCCTCTATATATTTTTTTTTTAATTTTTCAACTAATATTTCTAATGAATGATTGGCATTTTTATATGTTTAAAGATAGTAATATTTTGTCATGTGTCACCTTTTTTTTCCAATTTTTTCATAAACTTCTGGTAGAATTTTTCATTATTCACTTACTTTTCTTTATTACTATCTTTTGCAGTTAGCTGCCTAAAATGGACAGTTTATTTTGTGTTGTCATTGTTTATAATTATTTCAGTCTATTTTTATCTCTGTTTTAATCTTAGCTTGTTCATATCTATTTCTTACAATAGAATTTATTGTAATGACTCTGAGTATTTCTCCTCTAAATTGTCTTGTTTGTTATGTAAATTATTTTCAAATTGATGGTTTCCAGGTGTGTCTTCAAGACAAAGTTCCCTTTTCTTTATGTCACAAGATTTTTATGGACCAATGTTTCAGTAAATTTGTTTTCCTTTTTTGCTCATATTTGGATAGAGAGAAGTCTATTCAGAAGTAACATTTAATAACATAGGCTGGTAGAATACTAATGGCCACTATCAGGAGCTATTTTGAGTTATGGTTGCTTCACTTTTCAGAGAAAAGATCTGAAGGACAGTAAGGGTGATATTTATAGTTGTCTGGGAGGGACAAATTCTCCCTCCTTGTGGAGGGGCATCTGTAGGCAAATCACACCTGCCCTCTTTCTACCATGTCAGTTACATTTCCCACAGGAATGAGTGTTATTTCTAAGGACGGAGTTTGAGCAAAGGTGCATAACCTGCTTGGATCAGCTAGTTCTTTTCCCTTTTTGATACATACTTACCTACAGAGAACACATATTCTATGCTGCACTTTCATCCCATACAAGGACAGATCCCCAAGGAATAGGCCTATATTCTCAGGCTCAGCACTGCCAATGACTGTGAATAAATTAATCTCTTATTTGGGTATGAAGTATTAGGCAGCCCAATTTATAATCTTAAAACATACTTTCCAATATCATCTTCAACTGTTAAAAGATAATTTCTATTTTCACCTATTTAATTACTCTGTTATTCATATTTCTTACTATTTTTAATTTAGGAGAAAATTGATTTTATTATACTCTTGAAGTTCATAACACATCTTTACTCTTGACCTGTCTACATATCTTGTTCTTATTTATTTATTTATTTATTTATTTTATTTACTTTTTAGTGTTCCATGATTCATTGTTTGTGCATAACACCCATTACTCCACGCAGAATGTGCCCTCTTTAATACCCATCACCAGGCTAACCCATCCACCGCCTCCTCCCCTATAGAACCCTCAGTTTGTCTTTCAGAGTCCATCATCTCTCACGGTTCGTCTCCCTCTCCGAATTACTCCCCTTCATTCTTCCTCTCCTGCTATCTTCTTCTTTTCCTTTTTTCTTAACATATGTTGCATTATTTGTTTCAGAAGTACAGGTCTGTGATTCAACAGTCTTGCACAATTCACAGCGCTCACCATAGCACATACCCTCCCCAATGTCTATCACCCAGCCACCCCGTCCCTTCCACCCCCCACCACTCCAGCAACCCTCAGTTTGTTTCCTGAGATTAAGAATTCCTCATATCAGTGAGGTCATATGATACATGTCTTTCTCTGATTGACTTATTTCACTCAGCATAACACCCTCCACTTCCATCCACGTCGTTGCAAATGGCAAGATCTCATTCCTTTTGATGGCTGCATAATATTCCATTGTGTATATATACCACACCTTTATCCATTCATCTGTCAGTGGACATCTTGGCTCTTTCCACAGTTTGGCTATTGTGGATATTGCTGCTATAAACATTGGGGTGCACATACCCATTCGGATTCTTATATTTGTATCTTTGTGGTAAATATCAGGTAGTGCAATTGCTGAATCGTATGGCAGCTTTATTTTCAACTGTTTGAGGAACCTCCATACTGTTTTCCAGAGGGGTTGCACCAGTTTGCATTCCCACCAACAGTGTAGGAGGGTTCCCCTTTCTCCGCATCCCCACCAACATCTGTCATTTCCTGACTTGTTAATTTTAGCCATTCTGACTGGTGTGAGATGGTATCTCATTGAGGTTTTGATTTGGCTTTCCCTGATGCCGAGCGATGTTGAGCACTTTTTCATGTGTCTGTTGGCCATTTGGATGTCTTCTTTGGAAAAATGTCTGTTTATGCCTTCTGCCCATTTCTTGATTGGATTATTTGTTTTTAGGTGTTAAGTTTGATAATTTCTTTATAGATTTTGGATACTAGCCCTTTATCTGATATGTCATTTGCAAATATTTTCTCCCATTCTGTCGGTTGTCTTTTGGTTTTGTGGACTGTTTCTTTTGCTGGGCAAAAGCTTTTTATCTTGATGAAATCACAAGAGTTCATTTTTGCCCTTGCTTCCCTTGCCTTTGGCGATGTTTCTAGGAAGAAGTTGCTCTGGCTGAGGTCGAAGAGGTTGCTGCCTGTGTTCTCCTTTTGGATTTTGATGGACTCCTGTCTCATGCTTAGGTCTTTCAACCATTTGGAGTCTATTTTTGTGTGTGGTATAAGTAAATGGTCCAGTTTCATTCTTCTGCATGTGGCTGTCCAATTTTCCCAACACCATTTGTTGAAGAGACTGTCTTTTTTCCATTGGACATTCTTTCCTGCTTTGTCAAAGATTAGTTGACCATAGAGTTGAGGGTCCATTTCTGGGCTCTCTATTCTGTTCCATTGATCTATGTGTCTGTTTTTGTGCCAGTACCATACTGTCTTGATGATGACAGCTTTGTAATAGAGCTGGAAGTCCGGAATTGTGATGCCGCCAGCTTTGCTTTTCTTTTTCAACATTCCTCTGGCTATTCGGGGTCTCTTCTGGTTCCATACAAATTTTAGGATTATTTGTTCCATTTCTTTGAAAATAATGGATGGTATTTTGATGGGGATTGCATTGAATGTGTAGATTGCTCTAGGTAGCATTGACATCTTCACAATGTTTGTTCTTCCAATCCATGAGCATGGAACGTTTTTCCATTTCTTTGTGTCTTCTTCAATTTCTTTCATGAGTATTTTATAGTTTTCTGAGTACAGATCCTTTGCCTCTTTGGTTAAATTTATTCCTAGGTATCTTATGGTTTTGGGTGAAATTGTAAATGGGATCGACTCGATTTGTCTCTCTTCTGTCTTGTTTGTGGTGTATAGGAATACCACTGATTTCTGTTCACTGATTTTATATCCTGCTACTTTACTGAATTCCTGTATGAGTTCTATCAGTTTTGGGGTGGAATCTTTTGGGTTTTCCACATACAGTATCATATCATCTGCAAAGAGTGAGAGTTTGACTTCCTTTTTGCCGATTTGGATGCTTTGATTTCTTTTTGTTGTCTGATTGCTGTGGCTAGGACTTCTAATATTATGTTGAATAGCAGTGGTGAGAGTGGACATCCCTGCCGTGTTCCTGACCTTAGGGGAAAAGCTCTCAGCTTTTCCCCATTGAGAATGATATTCGCTGTAGGTTTTTCATAGATGGTTTTTATGATATTGAGGTATGTACCCTCTATCCCTATACTCTGAAGAGTTTTGATCAAGAAAGGATGCTGTACTTTGTCAAATGCTTTTTCTGCATCTATTGAGAGGATCATATGATTCTTGTTTTCTTTTGTTGATGTATTGTATCACGTTGATTGATTTGAGGATATTGAACCAGCCTTGCAGCCCAGGGATAAATCCCCTTGGTCATGGTGAATAATCCTTTTAATGTACTGTTGGATCCTATTGGCTAGTATTTTGGTGAGAATTTTTGCATCCATGTTCATCAAGGATATTGGTCTGTAGTTCTCCTTTTTGATGAGGTCTTTGTCTGGTTTGGGGATCAGGTAATGCTGGCCTCATAAAATGAGTTTGGAAGTTTTCCTTCCATTTCTGTTTATTGGAACATTTTCAGGAAAATAGGTATTAATTCTTCTTTAAATGTCTGATAGAATTCCCCTGGGAAGCCATCTGGCCCTGGGCTTTTGTTTGTTGGGAGTTTTTTGATGACTGCTTCAATTTCCTTAGTGGTTATAGGTCTGTTCAGGTTTTCTGTTTCCTCCTGGTTCAATTTTGGTGGTTGATACAACTCTAGGAATGCATCCATTTCTTCCAGGGTATCTAATTTGCTGGCATAGATTTGCTCATAATATATTCTTATAATTGTTTGCATATCTTTGGTGTTGGTTGTGATCTCTCCTCTTTCATTCATGATTTTGTTGATTTGGGTCATTTCTCTTTTCTTGTTCAAAACTCTGGCCAGGGGTTTATCAATCTTGTTAATTCTTTCAAAGAACCAGCTCCTAGTTTCTTTGATCTGTTCTACTGTTCTTTGGTTTCTATTTCATTGATTTCTGCTCTGATCTTTACTATTTCTCTTCTTCTGCTGGGTTTAGGCTTTATTTGCTGTTCTTTCTCCGGCTCCTTTAGGTGTAGGGTTAGGTTGTGTATTTGAGACCTTTCTTGTTTCTTGACAAAGGCTTGTATTGCTATATACCTTCCTCTCAGGACTGCCTTTGCTGTATCCCAAAGAATTTGAACAGTTGTGTTTTCATTTTCATTGGTTTCCATGAATTTTTTTAATTCTTCTTTAATTTCCCAGTTGACCCATTTATTCTTTAGTAAGATGCTCTTTAGCCTCCATGTATTTGAGTTCTTTCTGACTTTCCTCTTGTGATTGAGTTCTAGTTTCAAAGCATTGTGGTCTGAAAATATGCAGGGAATGATCCCAGTCTTTTGGTACCGGTTGGGACCTGATTTGTACCTATGATGTGATCAGTTCTGGAGAATGTTCCATGGGCACTAGAGAAGAATGTGTATTCCGTTGCTTTGGGATGGAATGTTCTGAATATATCTGTGAAGTCCATTTGGTCCAGTGTGTCATTTAAAGTCTTTATTTCCTTGTTGATCTTTTGCTTAGATGATCTGTCCATTTTAGTCAGGGGGGTGTTAAAGTCCTCCACTATTATTGTATTGTTGTCAATGTGTTTCTTTGCTTTTGTTATTAATTGCCTTTTATAATTGGCTGCTCCCATGTTCGGGGCATAGATATTTACAATTGTTAGATCTTCTTGTTGGATATACCCTTTAAGTAGGATATAGTGTCCTTCCTCATCTCTTATTACAGTCTTTGTTTTAAAATCTAATTTGTCTAATATAAGGATTGCCACCCCAGCTTTCTTTTGGTGTCCATTAGCATAGCAAATGGTTTTCCACCCCCCACTTTCAATCTGGGGGTGTCTTTGGGTCTAAAATGAGTCTCTTGCAGACAGCATATTGATGGGTCTTGTATTTTAATCCAATCTGATAGCCTTTGTCTTTTGATTGGGTCATTTAGCCCATTTAATTTCAGGGTAACTATTGAAAGATATGTATTTATTGCCATTGTATTGCCTGTAAGGTGACTGTGACTGTATATTGTCTGTGTTCCTTTCTGATCTATGCTGCTTTTAGGCTCTCTCTTTGCTTAGAGGACCCCTTTCAATATTTCTTGTAGGGCTGGTTTTGTGTTTGCAAATTCCTTTAGTTTTTGTTTGTCCTGGAAACTTTTATCTCTCCTTCAATTTTCAATGACAGCCTAGCTGGATATCTTGGTCTTGGCTGCGTATTTTTCTTGTTTAGTCTTCTGAAGATATCATGCCAGTCCTTTCTGGCATTCCAGGTCTCTATGGATAGGTCTGTTGCCAATCTAATATTTCTACAATTGTAGGTTACATATCTCTTCTCCCGAGCTGCTTTCAGGATTTTCTCTTTGTCTCTGAGACTCGTAAGTTTTACTATTAGATGTCGGGGTGTTGACCTATTTTATTGATTTTGAGAGGGGTTCTCTGTGCCTCCTGGATTTTGATGCCTGTTTCCTTCCTCACATTAGGGAAATTCTCTGCTATTATTCGCTCCAAAATACCTTCTTCCCCCCTCTCTCTTTCTTCTTCTTCTGGGATCCCAATTATTCTAATGTTGTTTCGTCTTATCGTATCGCTTATCTCTCGAATTCTGCCCTCGTGATCCTGTAGTTGATTATCTCTCTTTTTCTCAGCCTCTTTATTTTCCATCATTTGGTCTTCTATATCGCTGATTCTGTCTTCTGCCTCACTTATCCTAGCAGTTAAGGCCCCTATTTTTGATTGCACCTCATTAATAGCCTTTTTGATTTCGACTTGTTTAGATTTTAGTTCTTTTATTTCTCCAGAAAGCGTTTCTCTTATAACTTCCACGCTTTTTTCAAGCCCAGCTAGAATCTTTAAAGTCATGATTCTGAACTCTAGGTCCGACAGCGTACTAATGTCCATATTGAGTAGGTCCCTGGCTGATGGTACTATCTCTTGTTCTTTTTGCTGAGGTGATTTTTTTCATCTTGTCATTTTGTCCAGAAGAGAATAGATGAATGAGAGACAAAATGCTAACAGGTTAACAATGTCCCCAGCAAATATACTGTATAAAAATTGGAAAAGACCTGAAACCAGGGGAAAAGAAAGGGAAAGAAAGATAAAAGAAAAAGAAAAGAAAGAAAAAAAACAAAAAGGTAAAAACAAAAACAGAACAATAAAAAAAAACAGAATATGATCAAATATGATCAGGCTAGTGCATAGATCAGTTGCACACACTAGATTTTGGGCATATTTTGGTCTGTTAGAAACAAGTGCCTCCTAAAATTTTAAAGGAAGAAAGACTTATATATGTACAAAATAAGGGTTGATACAATGAAGGGATGGAAGAGGACTGTAAAGATGAAAATTATAAAAGATTTTATAAAAGGAATTGATAAGATAAGATGTTGTTTGAAAAAAGAAAGATTAAAAAGAAAAAAAGAAAAAAAGGGAGAGAATGTGATCAGGCAGGATACTAGAACAAAGCCATACACTAGTGATTTAGGGTATATTTTGATCTCTTAGAAGTAACTGTATCTCAAAATTTTAAAGAGAGAACAACTTATATATATATGCCAAAAATAAGGGTAATTACTATGAAGGGATAAAATATGACTCTAAAAATGAAAAATAAAAAATGTTTTTTTAAAAAAAGGGATTGATAAGATTGGTTGAAAAATGGAAAAAGAAAAATTAAAAAAAAGTTAAAAAATTAATTTGAAAAACTAATGAATCATGGTAAAAAATGCCATGAATTCTAAGTGCACTATTCCCCTAGTGCTGGAGTTCTCCCGTTCTCCTTGATCGGTAAACTTGGTCTTGGCTTGCTGGCTGTTCGGGCTGATCTTCTGGGGGAGGGGCCTGTTGCCATGGTTCCCAAATGTCTTTGCCAAGGTGGAATTGCCCACCCTTGTCGGTCCGGGCTAAGCAAGCTGCTCGGGTTTGCTCTCAGGAGCTTTTGTTCCCTGCAAGCTCTGGTACAGATTTGGAGGACCAGGGTGAAAATGGTGTCCTCCCAATCTCCACCCGGAGGAGCTGAGAACTCGGGGCCCCGCTCCTCAGTGCGCCGACAGAGAAAAGCAGTCACTCTCTTGTCCCTGGTCTCTGGCCGCTCTCCGTGCTCACCCGGCCTGTGACCGAGCGTTTCTATGTCTGGCACCTGACCCCGTGTGGAGTCTCCAAACCCAGCAGATCCCTGCGGTGCACTCCTGCGCCGCTCCTCCCGGGGAAGGGAGGGGAGTCTCCCCGGATCTGCCGCTTGTTGGGTCCCTGCTGGAGGAGCAGTGGCCCGACTGGGCCGCGGATCACAGTTTATGGCAACCCCGAGCTGAGAGCCCGTGCCTCGGCTCCGTCTCTGCAGCCGCTTCCCCGCTCCAATACCTGGGAGCTCTGCTGCTTCAGGTCACCCCGGTCTTTCTGTGACCCCGAGGGTCCTGAGACCACACTGTCCCACGAGGGTTCCACCCCCTGCTTAGCCACTGGAGCGACGTCCCTCAGCGGAGCCAGCTTCTAAAAGTTCCGATTTTGTGCTTCGGGGCTCTATCACTTGCCAGAAGTGGCGGAGGTCCCCTTCCCTGCCATCTATCCTCCCGTTTGTCTCGGATTCACTTCTCCCCACATCCTACCTTTGAGAAAGTGGTCAATTCTCTGTTCAGAGAGTTGTTGCTACTTTCTTCTTTGGTCTCCTATTGAATTCGTGGGTGTTCAGAATGCTTTGATCCCTATTCAGCTGAATTCCTGAGATCAGACGAAATCCAGGTCTCCTACTCCTCCACCATCTTGCTCTGCCCCCTATTTTTTATTTATTTTTTATCTCCATACCTATAACCCCCATCAATTCTCTTTCTCAGGTAACATTTTAATAGGTTCCTTATAATTCTTTATATTTAAATATTCATGAAAAATATATGCCAGTGTTTGTGTCCATTTTTAATTTACATAAACAGCATCATGTTCTGTATCTCATTGTCTCTCCCCTTAAAAAATTAATTTTTATTTGTTATTTTTATTGTATAAAATCCCATAGAATATTTTCACTGTATTTTACCATATCTATTTGATATATTATCAATATTGAGATTATCTCCAACTTTTGACACAGTTAACATGGCAATGAACATTTTAGAATATGACACCTCATAAACCTGTAAGATTTCCCTGGGATTTACACTCAGGATTGAAATTGCTGGTTGATAGGGTATGTTTTATTGAATTTGAATAAATAATGCCAGAATGACTTCTTGATGAATGCCCCAGTATATACACCCTCCCAGAGAGGATGAGGGATTTGTATGCCCACTTTCCCACTGGTGCTTGATATTATCTTGCTTTATAATTTTTACTTAATAAATCTAAGGTGAATTTTGAAGAATGTGAAATTTCTTTGTTTTAATGTGCATTAGTCTGCTTACAAAGGTTTATCTCTCTCAATGCCTTTAACTCACACGCCTCTGCATTCACTCTTGTGTTAGGACTTAATTCTGCTATTAAACTATTTTCCTTTTACCGTTGTCTCTTTTTATTTCCTTCTTCTCTTTTATTGATTTAAATTAACTAGACTGAGATTTCTTCTGCTTGTTTAAAAGTTATTTCAATTTCTTAACTTGATATTTGTTAGCATAAGATCCATCCTAATATATATTTACACAAAACGCTACCTCTGAATAAGTCCTCTTATGTTCTCTCCTTACTGCATTATGTTGATATTGTCTACAATTTTAGTCCTAGTTTATAGTGAAATACTTTCTTTTCCTTTTCCTCATCCTAGACTTTGACAAGATATTTCACCATTCTTACTCATATTTCTTGCAGCATCTTCTGGATTTATTTTGCTAATCTTCTGAGTACGTCCTCTGAAAGTATTTTTATTATGGGTCTTGGTGTCAAGTCTTTTGACAATTCCATTTCAGATAATATTTATTGTAATATTACATTAAATTAAACAATTTTCTGGATATAAATTATAAGTTCAACATCCTTTTAAATCAAATATTAAAATTTCTATTCAATAGCCCCCCTGCCTCTATTAAAAAGTCTTATGTCCAAGTGTTCATTAAAACTTTGAATTTTATTTTTTTTATAATTTTAAACTTTATTATAATGTGTTTAGAGTAATTCTACTCTTTGGCACCCTATAAATGTTTTCAGTCTGAGATATTCAATCTGTCTATACCTTTGGGAAATTTATATCCATTTTTCTTCAAATATTTCCCCATTTATTTACATTTTCTTCTGAGACCCTTACTATCTAGAATTTTGAACTTTGACTCATATTTAACACATCTGTCATTTTTAAAGTATTTTATTTTATTTTTAAGTATTTTCTGTTCTTTCTCATTGTCCTCAGCAGGAAATCCTCCTTATCACTCTTCTATTATTTGACTTTATCTATTTGACTACTGACCATTATCTATCGGGTTCCCTTTTTTCAACTATCATTTTTACATTTACTACCCAACTGATATTTTCTTAATTGTGTTTTCAAATGGCTAATATCCTTTATCTTCTTAAATATATTTATCACATATTTTGAATTTTTATTTTTCTGTTTCAGTGTTTTTATTGCATCTTACGTAAGTAATACAGCTTGCCATTTTATTTTGAGTTGTACTCTTCACTTGTTATGTTCCCCTCAGTTTTTCATATTCTCTCTCTTGAAATGTGTACTAGGGAATGGTCAAGGCCAGGCTCCATTCTGTATTGGAAACACTAGTTTTGAGAGCTATAGATCACATATAACCATAGTGATGACTCCCATCTGTTGTCATTTAATAGGGCAGTTTTGCTAGCCAGACACTGCCACTAAGTCTTTATATTACTTTAAATCAAGGACTGTTTCTATCTCCAGAGGATCTGGATTCTAACAACTTTTCCAAGGCAATACCCCTCTTTTTTGAATTTCATGCAATTTTCTTCTCACTGAACATGCTTCTTTATAATAAACTCCCTTTACTAGACAAATATGAACAAGGTAATTTTGTCACAAATAAAGCCAGTATAATATGTATCTGATATATTTCTAAGCAATAATAGAGGCATTATGGGAAAATAATTTATATTTAAGAAACATATTAAATCATTAAGACTATTTAGAGGTTTCCCTAATATGGTCAAGATGCCAGTTCATACTGGAAGCATAATTCACTAACAAAGTTTTATAATAATAATTCAGTTTAATCAAAGAGACAGTTTCTGCTTCTACTTAAAAAGAAAGACTAGCAGCAATGAGGCATTAAGTGAGCCGTTAAGTGTTGCATATTTGCTTTAAGTAGTAACATCAAATATCTATGACCTATTTTCCTAAGAAGTCAAATTTTTTCTACTCATTTGTCTGGAATACTTTGACAGCTAATTTTATTTTTAAATGTGTATATTTAAGATCTGTTTTTAAATAAACATATTTTCTTTAAAAAAACAAAGGAAGGATGTTATTCTGTGAAACATTTTCAGGTGTCTAATCTGCATTTTTTAATGATTCAATGTTGACTTTGTAAAAATTTTTCTCTTGTCACAAAATAAGACTCTTTCCCCCACATCGATGTGTTCATTATTCGTTTTCCACTCATTGCTGAGACAAGAAAACAGTAGCTTTTGATGAACAGGAGAAGAATCTATCAGGCCCCAGTCAGTTTTCATGAACTAAGGACTGATATCAGTGACTGTCAGATACAAGTGATTTTCCCCATAAATCTCCTCTTCCTTGAAAATCAAATCATTGTTCCCTTACATTGCACAGACATTTTGTTCAGGTTTTCTGTTGTATAAAATTTAATGAGAGCAGCCACAAAAAACATTAGAAGCTGGGTATGTGTCAGAGAGAAATCTTCAAGTATGTTGAGATACCCTCACATAATTACCTGTGATTTCTTTTAGCTAGCAGCTTCTTTTTTTTTAAGATGGAGGAAAAAAAACCCTTAAAGGTCCAATATTGATACTGACTCCCATTTAGTGTGTATGTATGAGTGGGTGTGTGTGGGGTGTGTGTGTGTGTGTGGTATTAAATGTACAATTACAGGCTCAGTTTAATAATAACTTGAGACTTAGAATTTGACTCAAGTTTAAAAGATGTGATGGTAGAATATACTCCCTACCATGGCCAGGCCCAATTATGAGAATCTCACCTATTTCCTCTTTTCTTCTGCACCAGCCGTCACTTGCTTGGCTGCTCCCGTCGTTCTGTTGCCAGGGTCATGCACCTTGAGGCAGACAGCTGGGCCTCCTTGATGGCAGATTCCCACCTCTATAATTCACCTAGACCTCTTTAATTCACTCCCACCCATCATCTGCCAGAGGTACAGCTTTACAATTGTTCAAACATATCACAGGATATATCGGTTTGCTTTGTCCTTTGGGTACACTAATCTTTTTTCTGAGACTGTGTACCTATTGGGGGAGAGGTTATTGTTTCTAGTCAGGGGGTGTAAAGACATAATGAGAATGTGCTTAATTTATGGTCACTGTTGCTATTTGCCTTATTTGTGCTATGTCCTTTCCAGATATTTCCCAAAGGAACACTTAATTCATCTAAAATATTTCATATATAAATCCACACTTATGTGGTAACTTCACTGACACATGGTATAAACTCATTTCTTTCTATTTGCCAATTTGGCTCAACATGCTCTGGAAGAAAAGTTTGCCTGATCAAATGGAAGAAACAAGGAACTCTAATAGAAAGAATATAGGTCCCTTTTCTACTACAATTTCCACATTCTCTCCAAATGAAACCCATAAAACACTTGTAGTTTTATTTTTGCAAAATAATAGAGGGTAAGCTGTTGGATAGAAGAAGGAACTAGTTTAAAGGCTTGCTGATGTTGGAGATTTTTTTTCTTTAACCTCAAAGTTAAAAGCCTTTGGAAGAGCAAAAGATTATATCTGTGTCGGCATTTTACTATGGTGGGGATCAAATGCCACTGATTCATGCTCATTAGGGCTGCTTCTCCCTCACCTGGGAGGCTTAAAGAAGTCTTTATGAGAGCTCAGTGAGGATTAACTTCATAGGAAGAATAATAAGAAAAAACCTGTATGGTTGGTCTTAATTTGTGAAAGAATGAGACCATTTAGTTATTATGCCCTGGGAACCTTTAAAAATTTTAAACACATAATAGTCAGAAATATACATCTTAAATCCTTTAAAATCTGTGAGAGATGCATTACTACAATAGTCATTTTATTTTATCTCCAGTAAGAGAAAACCTAATGTTGGTTATCTTGAGTCCGGGAGGAAAAAAATAAAAAAAAAAAAAGCTATCAATTTCCCTTGGTTGACTTTACCATATCAAAATGATTGCATGGTATCCTTGGTATGTATGTGTGTGTTTGCAACAACTCGTAATTTTAATTCAGAAGGTATTAAGTACTTACTATATTTCTGTTATGAACACATAATACACTATAAATACACATAAAGGTTTATTTTCTAATAATGATTTGTCAATCTAACTGCTGTTTACTTTCAAAATAATTTTGAATGACTTTAAAACCAAAGGACCTCAGTGTATAGTTGGAGGAATTGGAGCCCAGAAAAGAGAAGGACATGTTTATAGTGTCAATTAGTGTCTAGTTTTACAATGCCTAGACTACACACCTCCTGACACCCTGTAACTTATTTGAAGGCTAGTCATTATTATGGAGAGTTAACGTGACCAGATGGGTTTTTTATAACTTCATTTTGCCATGCCAATATTTGGCATTAAATCTATATTTATAGATGAAAAATCTCAAGGATAAAAATGTAAACAAAGTTTCCATACAATGTAGTTCCTCACTGTTCTGTTTTCATGTAAGTTTGGTCAGTTCAATAAATTAGCAAATATTTGTTTTAGGACTCACATGCTAGATACGGTGCAAGTATTAGACTAAAAAATAATAATAATAAGACCCAGTGACTGCAGTCAAAGAAAGGATATTTCTATTATCTCACTTATTATATTGGGTAACAATTATATGTTTGCATGTCTACCTTTTCTACCCTCTTCCCAAGAAAATTCTACTATTGAATAATACAGACTGTGTCTTATGACTATAACTCACTGTAGAGTGAAATATTTTCTTCAAATAACAGATCCTAATTAGGATATCCTCAGAGTATTTATAATTGATTCAACTCCCTATCAAGATCTTCTGACTAAACAGCCTAATGGAAATTTCTAATTTTCTTTCCTTAATTAATACATAGAAATTGTCTCTCTCTCCCCTAATATAATATAAACACCAGAAATATCACTGACCTTTACCCCTATTACCTCCCTCAATAATAATGCATTTGAAGAGGTTAAAACAAAATGCTTCAGCCAGAATTCCTGAGCTCCGAAACTTTTAACCAAGCCAAACTCGCAGGACAGGATGAAATGGAGATAAGATATGACTCAGTAGAAATTGAGACACATGAAAATTTCTCCCATCTCCTACCTCATCTTGTTGTCAGCTAGTAAGAATTTTTCTCTTCCTCTCTTGTTTTTCTAGAATCCAATGATCATAGTCTGGAAAGGGCATTTCTACCACTTCCATTAGAATTGTATATTGACTTGTCTTTTACACTGAAAGATATGATTTCAACAGAGGGACAGTTAATCATTTTATAGATTTTGCTCAGAGTTGCTATTGACTGTGGTTGGATTTTGTCTAATGCACCTATTTGTAAACAAGATTAGACTTGCTTTAGGACAGCAGATGATCAACTTCTATTAGTGTTTCATGTATACTTGAAGGAATGTATATTCTGTCAGCATTGGACGCTATGTTCCAGAGATGTCAATTAGATCAATTTTATTATATTTTTTGCTCAGGTCTTCTATCCATTTGATGACTTGTTGCCTGCTTTTCTGTCAGTTATTGAGACAGGTGTGTTAAAGTTCCCACTATGGCACATGTATGTCTTTCTCTTTTTTATAATGTCAGTGTTTGCTTTGCATATCCAAAGCTATATGTTACATGTATACAAATTTATCAGTTATTCCATTTTATCATAAAGTAAGGTCTTCTAGACCCATTTCTTCCTTAAAGTCTATTTTGCCTAATAGTAGTATAGACATACTGATTTTGTGTGTTTGGGAGGAGGGGAGGAGAATAAAGGTGACTGCAGAATGTATCTCTTTCATACTTTTAATTGAAAATTCTCTATGCACTTATTTAGTAAGATTTGTTTCTTGTAAGAAAGATATTGCTTCACTTAACTTTTATGGCAATATTTCTTCTTTAATTCAGAATTCAAGCACATTTTATACATACTGACAAAATTTAGTTTATATCTAACAGAGAATGTTTTTGTTTGCTTATCCTATGTTTTATGTGCCTTTTCTCTCTTCTTCTCAACTACTCAGATATATTTTATTATTCTATTTTTCCATTTTATCACCTAAAATTACTTATTTTTAAGATAACTTTAAATGGCTATCCCAGGAATAAAAACATGCTCCTGTACTGTGAATATTTTAATATATATTAGTGCTTATATCGCTTCCCAGACAAGGTTAGAACTCTGGAACTATTTAACTCCATTTGATCCAACCTAACTTGTGTTATTTTCATATATTTGAATTTTATGAATATTTTAAGCTTCACGATCTAATAATATTCACTTAAAATTTCCTGACTTCATCATTTCTGTGGTTCTTTATTTTTTTCTGGCATTTCTGCGTTTCTCTCTGGATAGATTATCTTCCTCCTGAAGATTTCTTATTAATATTTCCCTTAGAGCAGGCACAATGGACAAAAATTCATTCTCTCTCTCTCAATCTGACTGTCTCCTTTCACCTTCATTTTAAAAGGATATTTTTGCTTGGTATAAAATTCGAGGTTGGTCCTTGTTTTCTTTCAGTGAATTAGAGATTCCATAATATGCCTTCCAGACTATAGAGTTTATTTAAACATCAACATTCAGAATTATCATTGCTCTCCTGATCATAATGTGTCTTTTTTCCCTCTCTGGCTGATTTGAAGTTTTCCCTTTTTCTTTGGCTTTCAATAGTTTGATTATAAAATGTCTGTATATGTTTTTCCTTGAAATTATTCTGCTTCATGTGCACAAGGGTTTTTGAATCTGTGCTGGAGTTTTTCATATGTTTTGAAAAGTTATGTCAATATTTCTTCAAATTTCAGTCTTTCCCATTCAGTCTCTCTTTCTAGGGCTACAGTTTCATATATTTAAAACCTTTTACTATATGCAGCATTTGTCATATATGTTTTTTTCTATTTTTCCATCTGTCTGGACTCTATACTTCATTCTGGATACAATGTAATCATCTATTGCCAGTTCACCTTATATCTGTTTTTCTGTGCCCAATATGCTGTTAAACCTATCTACTAACTACTGAATTTGGGTAATTATTGAGTTGTTCAAACCTATAATTTCTATTTGATACTTCCACATATTACAAATCTCTGTGAAAATTCTACATGGTAACACCAATTTTCTTAAATATGTAAATCACAGCTATTTTTAAGTACATTTCTATAACTCCAAGAATCTCTATCTCTATTTTTTCTTTCAACCTTTTCTTTCTGTTGTCATGCCTCATGATTTTTAAATACATGCTGATACACATAAAATTTAGAAGATCCGTATGATGTATAATTCTTCCAAATATGGAAAAATTTATGGAAAGGCACAGATCCCACATCCTCTATAGGCAGTGTTTGTCCATTCAACATTAATTGGTTTCCTGCGATATTTGGTACTTTGTTCTTCCTTGATCATGAAAACAGGAACATAGCAGGAACATTGTTTCTATTGTCCTTATTGTTACTGTTTTTTGTTTTGTTTTTAAGAATAAAGAATATGGTGTAGAAATGAAAATATTTAGGTAGTTATTTGTCATGAATTATGCCAAGCGATGATAAAGCAAGGAAAATAGCTCTTAGGCAAGCATGAAAGGGAAGATTAGTCTACCAAAAAGCTGGGGGCAAAGAAGGAAAAAGTATAAGATAGATAATAGTAAAGGTGGAGCTTAAGAGAACACCCAGGAACCATGAAAGACCTTGTAATCATTTCTGTTTTTTCTGGAGTATGTGAATGCATTGGTGGGAAGCCATTAGTGTGATTTAGACAAGGAAATGGATCAAACCTCTGCAAAAGCGGGGTAGAAGATAAATTATCAGGGGATAATAATTGAGCGAAGTATGCCTGTTAGGAAGCTGTGGAAGTAGTATAGTAAAATAGTATATTAGGTAAATATTTAGGACTTGAATATATAAATATTAGGACTTGAATAAATGGTTGTAGAAAATTAGGGAGAATCAGCAGTGTGCTGATGCTGGCTTATGAGAGTCAAATGAGTGTGCATCTTTTCCCAACTATGTGTTCAGTGACATCACTTTGATGGCTTGAAATTTGTCATGGTAGATACAATCTGCACAAAGATAATTGGCAAATACCAAAAATCAAGGTTTATTCTTTTTCTCGAACAACATTCAGAACATTATGCTAGGCAGAATGGATTAGCAAAATGTTTAGAAGCAAACTGTAGAATTTGGTGATTTAGTATATCTGGAGGATGAGGAAAAGATGAGTCAAATTTATGTCAGGATTTTCACTTGGGTAAACAGATGATACTGTTTCTATCAACTGAGATACAACCTAAGAGTAAAGTTTAGGGCAGGATCTTGAATTTCAGATATAGGTGGAACATTTAAGGCAAGGTATCCAGCAAGTGATAGGACATGTGAAGTTTTGAGTCATGAGCATGTATGTGTAGTTATTTTATTTTCACTACAGATTATTCAGGGAGAGTGTGCATGTCAGAATTGGAGGAGAAAATTTAGAGAATTTCCAAATATTAGTGGGTGAGATGAAGTAGAACCCAAAAGGAGGCAAAGGTCATAATGGCATGAAAACTAGCAAAGGGTGTTGTTACTGTAAAAAGCAAAAAAAATAGGAGTTTTTCCAAACTGAAGGCATGATCTGCATTGCTAATGCAGCAGAGGTGTTCACTCAGATCCTAGAATTTGAAATTTACCCTGAAGTGGGTAAGTATGAAATCATTGTTGATCCAAACAAATGAAATTTCAGAGTTTGAAGAAAGTGAATCGGTGGTAATGGAGTAAATATAGTCACTGTGATCAAAGGTTTGAATTTTTCTGTATGAACACAACAGGAAAAATTGAGATTCAGTCTAATAATGGACATGACACATCTAGATAAACATAAAGAAGAGCGGCAGACAAGAGGCCACACTGAAGAAGGTAGGAAGTGTGGAGACATAGTTTAGGGGAGAAGTGGATCATGGGTGCTACGGAGAAGAGGGAGCTGTGGTCAGGGAGAAGGGTGTGAGAGAGGAGCACACAGGAGAATGCACAAGGAGAATGTTTCCCCAAAGCCACTGGCTTGGAAAAGGAAAGTAGCTGAATTTCATGAGTTTTTGCAACTAGTGGGGCTTAAAGCCTGGAATTTCAAAGGTTAGCTGGCTTGGCTGGGTTAGAGCCCAGAGGGCACTGCACTGCTTCTGGAGAGAAGACAGGCAAACAACCTGGGGGCTGGGGGGTGATAGCCAGCTTGGACATAGAAATCTGAAGAATGCCTGGGGCACACAGGTTAGAGGTGATTCACTCTCCTTTGAGCTTGTCTCTGAGAGGCAGCATTAAGGGAGAGACCTCTCCAGGAACAAAGGAGATGGCTGGAAACATCTCCCTCCCTTACCCTTTAGCATAAACACAGAGCCACCTATGGGAAGAAGCCCAACACCAACTCTGGCTACCTAATTGGCCTACGCCAAACCCTATCCCCCTGCACTCTGGCAAGACTACCCTTCTTAGCCAAGTTTGCCTCAGTCCCAGCGTGGTAGGTCCCTCCCCAAGAAGACCAGCCAAAACCTGCCCCACACTATATCTCCCAACCAGAGAGTTCTGCAGGGCCTCAGTTCTGGTGGAGTTGGTGTCAGGTCTCATTTCACAAGCAGACCAGAACACACTTAGTTAAAACTCACCACATTCAGGCCAGGGACAAACACTGCCCAAAGCAGGCAAGGAGACCCTCTACAAATGACTGGTCTGAAAGATATAGCAGCTAAGACATGACAGCAGAGTGCACACAACACACACTGGAGACAATGTCTGAAGAGCCAGCCAGTCCTCTGGTCTACTGAATGACCTCTTCTTCATAAGGCCATTACTTTCAGAAGCAGGAGACAGAACTGGCTTTACTAACACAGAAAAGAAGGCAGAGATTTAGACAAAATGCCAAAATGGAGAAATTTATCCCAAATGAAAGAAAAAGATAAAGCCACAACTGGAAATCTAAGTGAAATAGATATAAGTAACATGCCTGATGGAGAATTTAAAGCAACAATCATAAGGATACTCACTGGGCTTGAGAAAAGTCATCAGCGAGACTATTAATGCAGAGATAAAAGACTTAAAAAAAAAAGAATCATGAACTAAAGGACTTCATGACCACTAAATCAGCCTTTCAAGACATATTAAAGGAGAATCTTTGAGTGGGAAGGAAAGACCAAAATTGACAAAGACTAGAAAGGAACAGAGAAAATCTCCAGAACGAGTGACAAAACAAACAATAAAATGGCACTAAATATCTATCAATAATTACTCTGAATGTAAATGAACTAAATGCTCCAATCAAAAGACATAGGGTATCAAAATGGATTAATAAAAAAAAAAGACCATCAATATGGGTCTCTTGT
>NW_027397071.1:41608484-41715065 GCF_003265705.2 Callorhinus ursinus
AATATGGGTCTCTTGTAGCTGCCTACAACAGACTCATTTTAGACCTAAAGATACTTGCAGATTGGAAGTGACAGGGTGGAGAAACATTTATCATGTAATGGATGTCATAATGGAGCTGGAGTAGCTATACTTATATCAGACAAACTAGACTTTAAAACAAAGACTGAAGAGATAAAGAAGGACAGTATATAATCATAAAGGAGAAAATCCAACAAGAAGATACAATAATTGTAAATATTTATGCGCCCAACATGGGAGCACTCAAATATATAAAACAATTAATAGCAAACATAAAGGGACTAATCTATTATAACACAATAATAGTAGGGGACTTTAGTTCTCCACTTACATTGATGGACAGATCATCTAAGCAGAAAACATGAGGAAACAATGGCTTTGATGACACACTGGCCTGGATGGACTTAACAGATATATTCAGAACATTCCCTCCTAAAACAGAATACACATTCTTTCCAAGTACACATGGAATGTTCTCCAGAATAAATCTCATACTGGGTCACAAAATAGTCTTCAACAAATACTAAAAGATTGAAATCATACCATGCACCTTTTCTGACCACAATCCTATGAAACTAGAAGTCAAGCACAAGAAAAAATTTGAAGAGGCCACAAATAGTTGGAGGTTAAACAACAATCTACTAAGCAATTAATGGATCAACCACTAAAACAAAGAAAAAAATTAAAAAAAATACATGGAAACAAATGAAATGAAAACACATGATTGAAAACCTTTGGGATACAGCAAAAGCAGTCTTAATAGGGAAATATTTAGCAATACAGGCCTATCTCAAGAAGCAATAACAATCTCAAATAAACAACCTAAACTTACACCAAAAGGAGCTAGAAAAAGAACAACAAATGAAGCCTTAAGCCAGCAGAAGAAGGGAAATAATAAAGATCAGAGCAGAAATAAATGATATAGAAACTAAAAAAAGAACATTTCAACAGGAATTGGTTCTTTGAAAAAAATTATAAAATTGATAAATCCCTAGCCAGACTTCTCAAAAAGAAAAGATAAAGGAACCAAATAAGTAAAGTCACAAATGAGAGAGGAGAAATAACAACCAAGACAGAAATACAAACAACTATAAGAGAACATGATGAAAAACTATACGCCAACAAGTCAGACAATCTGGAGGAAATGGATAAAGTCCTAGAAACATAAACTACAAAAACAGAAATAAGAAGAAATAGAAAACTTAAACAGACTGATAACCAGCAAAGAAATTGAATCGGTAATCAAAAAACTCCTACCAAACAAAAGTCCAAGGCCAGATGGCTTCACAGGGGAATTCTACAAAACATTTTTTTTAATTAACTTATTTATTTTGAGAGAATGAGAATGAGAGAGAGAGACTGAGTACATGAGAGGGGGAAGGGTTAGAGGGGGAAGCAGGCACCTCACCGAGCAGGGAGCCCGATGCGGGACTCCATCCTGGGACTCCAGGATCATGACCTGAGCCGAAGGCAGTCACTTAACCAACTGAGCCACCCAAGCACTCCTACCAAACATTTAAAGAAGAGTTAATAGCTATTCTTCTCAAAATATTTCAAAAAATAGGAGAAAGAAAACTTTCAAACTCATTCTATGAGGCTAGGATTAGTCTGATACCAAAACAAGATAAATACTCAATTATAAAAGAGAACTACAGGCCAATATCCTTGATGAACATGGATGCAAAAATTCTCAATAAAATACTAGCAAACCAAGTCCAACAAGACATGTAACTATGAATCACTGAACATTACATCAAAAACTAATGATGTACTATTATGTTGGCTAACTGAACATAATAAATAAAAATGAATACATTTAAACAATCACTCACCATGATCAAGTGGGATATATTCCTGGGTTGAAGGTGTTTCAATATTTGCAAATCAATCAATGTGATACACCACATTAATAAAAGAAAGGACAAGAACCATATGATCATTTCAATAGGTGCAGAAAAAGCATTTGACAAAGTACAATATCCATTCATTATAAAAACCCTCAACAAGGTAGGTTTAGAGGGAATATACCTCAACATAATAAAAGACATATATGAAAAACCCACAGCTAATACCATTCTCACTGGGGAAAAACAATTTTCCTCTACCATCAGGACCAAGAAAAGGATGTCCAATCTCAACAGTATTATTTAACATAGTACTTAAGTCAGACAACAAAATAAATAAAAGCAATCAGACAACAGAAATAAATAAAAGGCATCCAAATCAGCAAGGAAGAAGTCAAACTTTCAGTGTTTGCCGATGACATGATACTCTATAGAGAAAACCCAAAAGAGTCCACCAAAAAATAGAACTGATACATGAATTCAATAAAGTCGCAGGATACAAAATCAGTGTACAGAAATCTGTTGCATTTCTATACACCAATAATGAAGCATCAGAAAGAGCAATTAAGAAAACAGTTCCATTTACAATTTCATCAAAAACAATAGCCTACTTAGGAATAAACCTAACCAAATAGATGAAAGACCTATATTCTGAAAACTATAAAACACTGATGAAAGAAATTAAGGATGACACAAAGAAATGGAAAAAATATCCATGCTCTAGGACTGGAAGAACAAATATTGTTAAAATGTCTATACTACCCAAAGTGATCTACATATTTAATGCAATCCCTAACAAAATACCAAAGTGTTTTTCACAGAGCTAGAACCAACATTCCTAAAATTTGTATGCAAATATAAAAGACCCTGAATAGCCAAAGCAACTTTGAAAAAGAAAAGCAAAACTGGAAGCATCACAATTCTGGGCTTCAAGTTTTATTACAAAGCTGTAGTGATCAAGACAGTATGGTACTGGAACAAAAACAGACACATACCTCACTAGAACAGAATAGAGAACCCAGAAATGAACCCACAACTATATGGTCAATTAATCTTTGACAAACCAGGTAAGAATATCCAATGGGGAAAAGACAGTTTCTTTAACAAATGATGCTGGTAAAACTGGACATCAACATGCAAAAGAATGAAAGTGGACCACTTTCTTACACCATTCACAAAAATAAATTCAAAATGGATGAAAGACTTAAATGTCAGAACTAAAATCATCCAAATCCTAGAGGAGAGCACAGGCAGTAACCTCTTTGACATTGGCCATAACAACTTCTTTCTAGATATGCCTCCTGAGGCAAGCGAAACCAAAGCAAAAGTAAACTACTAGGACTTCATCAAAATAAAAATCTCTGTACAGCAAAGGAAACAAGCAACAAAACTAAAATGCAACCTATGGATGGGGAGAAGATATTTGCAAATGACATATATGATTAAGGGTTAGTATCCAAAGTATGTACAGAACTTATAAAACTCAACAGCCAAAAATGAATACTCCAATTAAATATGTGCAGAAGACACGAATAGACATTTTTCCAAACAAGACAATCTGGTAGAAATGAATAAAGGCCAACGGAAACATGAAAAGTTGCTCAACATCAGTTACCATCTTGGCAATACAAACCAAAACTACAATGAGATATCACCTCACAGCTTTCAGAATGGCTAAAATCAAAAACAGAAAAAACAACAGGTGTTGGTGAGGATGCGGAGAAAGGGGAACCCTTTTACACTGTTGGTGGGAATGCAAACAGTGCGGTCACTCTGGGAAACAGTATGCAGGTTCCTCAAAAAGTTAAAAATAGAACTATGCTATGTTCCAGCAATCACACTCCTAGGTTTAACCCAAAGGATATAAAAATACTGATTCAAAGTGATATGGGCACCTGAATGTTTATAGCAGCATTATGTACATTAGTATAGAAACAGCCCCAGTGTCCACTGACTGATAAAAGGATTAAGAAGACACACACACACACACACACACACACACACACACACACAGTGGAATATTACTTGGCCATAAAAAGAATGAAATCTTGCCATTTGAAATGACATGGATGGGGCTGGAGTATATGACACTAAGTGAAATAAGTCATCCAGAAAATACCATATGATTTCACTCATATGTGGAATTTAAGAAATAAAAAAATGAGCAAAAGGGGGAAAAGAGAGAGAGAGAGGGCAAATCAAGAAACGGACTCTTAACTATAGAGAACAAATGTGTGGTTACCAGAGGGGAGGGGGGCAAGGGGATGGGGGACATAGGTGATGGGGCTTAAGGAGTGCACTTGCTATGAAGAGCACTGGGTGTTGTATGGAAGTCTTGAATCACTATATTGCACATCTGAAACTAATATTACACTGTATGTTAAATAAATGGAATTTAAATACACAATTTGAAGGTAAAAAATAAAGAAAAAAGAAAAAAAAAGAGAGGCAATTACCATGGTAATCACCCCACCAGTCTTTTACAAAGTAGGATTATGGAAGGCATGCTAGTAGAAACGCAGAGTAATTGTGACAATATCTGGGACACTCTGAGCTTCACTGGGCTCTCTCTAACAATTATGATACTATTTTTTGTTAGTTACCTGAGAAAATCTATGTTAAAATACTTATACAGGTTATATGTGCCTGTATCACTTTGAATTAGTATTTTTGTATCCTTTGGGTTAAACCTAGTAGTGTGATTGCTGGAACACAGTATATGTTAAGATTGCTTACACAAGTTTCTTTTACCACCTTTGACGACATGGCTAGTGACCTTGAATCACAAAAGGATCAATGTTTGCAGGTTAAATAAGGCCTCTGAATGAGAATGCCAAAGATATACACACTGGTCATACAACTTTAATGATGTTCCTTAATTTTGCTCACAGCCTGTACCTAAGTTTTAACAATGGGACCTCTGCTTGCCTTGAAAATGAGTTTCAGCCTTGTTCAAAAATTCTATTCTTTGGCTTGTTATTTTGTTCCATGCAAAAGTTCTGGTCTTTGCAATCTGCAGGGCCCAGACTCCTTGGATCCCCTACATTTATTCCCCAAAGATAATATATGCTCGGTTTCACTTAGCTCTTCCAAACCTTACTTTTTCTTTAAGATCTGATTCAAGCTCCATCTACTCCTGAAAACCTTTTTTGTTTAATCTCACCTACTCTAAGAGATTTATTCCTTGACATTCAGCCCCTAATCATCTTTATCATTGCTTGAATACCTAATATTTTTGTAACTTCTCTTGCATCATGTATCATGTTTTCATTTAATTCTCAGTTCAAATTTTAATGTGTTATATGTCATCTCTTCAACTGGAATGCATGTTCCTTGTGGGGTTATTTTACTTTGTTTCTATCCAAAGGAGCTTCTAATAGTATCATACTTATGATAAAATTTTAATACATACCTTTTGAATACTGATCATCTCTTGAATACTGTATAGTTACTCTAAGCACAGGATGTATTTATGCTGCTAGCAAATCCTTTGAGAATGTTCAGCTACCCTGGTCACATAGAAACTACATTAAGGATTTTGAAATATTATACATAAGAACAACTTATCTCAGTCAAATTCTCGCCATGGCAACAGCTGTTTATTTCACAAAGAACGAGACTGATTTCTATTGAAGGTAATGTAAAGCCGGATACTTTAGTGTTTTGTTTTGTTTTGTTTTTTAAAGTGGAGTTATACACGCATACATACAACAATAGTGCCATTTAAATAGATTACAACTGAAAAATTCTTTAGGAATTAGTTATGTTTAGAACTCATTTTAGAAACATATTTACCCAAAAAGAAGATTACAACCATGATCCAATTTTACCATAATATCAGTGTTCTCCACATTAAGCCAAGGACAGAATTCTTTGAATTATCCACTCAACAAAATTGTTTACCAGGGATTTACTTGATCCGTGGGATAAAATGAGAGGAAAATTTGGGAGGAAGCCAAAAATTATGCACATTTAATAGGTATCAATACACCTAAAAGTATTAATCCACAGGAATGACCCCTTCTGTAATGTTTAAACACTTGAAAGTTTACATTTTAGACTTTTTATGACAATATCTCATTATAATTATTATTTTTTAACACTTCACTATAGTTTTGTCATGGTAATTCATCCACAACTTAAAGCCTATATTTATAGACACTTCTAACAATAATAATATAAATCTTCTCCTATGCACAGCATACTCATTGACACTTTTATGGTTTTCCCCTGAGGTATAGTGTAGCCCTAACCAAAATTACAAACCTGGTGATTCCTTTCCAAACTCTTATCCAGCTCACTTCAGTAGAAGTCCATTTCTAAAAATTTCAAAGAGTTTAGAAAAAATAAATAGCCCTTATTAGGAAAAATCTGGATGTGTGGAAATTTTTGCAAGGAGCATAGTGTTTTGAATAAGAATATTATTATTTGTATAATTCCACCTGAAGTGGAATGAGCTTATTCTCTTCAGTGAGATGAAATAATATCTGAAGATCTAAAAAAAGGGTTTGGGCTAAGATGTCTATGGCATGCTAAATTCATATCAAGTGTTACAATATTATATATATATATATATACATATATATATATATTAGCAGTAAATTTTCTTACTATTGCCTGAGTTTTTGATATCTTTCTCTGGAAAATAAGATTTCCATTCATTGTAAAATTAATAGGCAGAAAATATTTTCCCAGGTTTAGGCACAACGGAAGTCTACTGGTATTTTGGATACCCAAATGTTTTTGTTGTTGCTGTTTTTGTCAGGCTGCTGATGAATTATTACTTTTGGAAAAAATGTTTGAAAGAGTATAAATCTATGTCCATTAGTCATTCTAAAATGGAGTTTCTTTGTAGCAGAGGATAGAGGATTCAATTCATTGCAATGCTTTTATTGCTTTACTTCCATGTCCGTGCTCTAGATACTCTGGATATAAAAATGAACTAGAAATTGTCATTTCTCTATAGGCTATTTAGGAATATTGCAACATGAAGAAAGAACTATAATATAATATGATGGGTGTCATGATAGAGAGATACCTCAAGTAGTAGTAGAGTACTGATAATAGAGATTATAATTCTGGGTAGAGAAAGAGCGACAGAAAGGATTTCTAGAAAGCAAAGCAACAGTTCAGCTAGGTTTAGAATGAGTAAAATTTTCCATGGAGAAACAATTTTTTTTTCCTATATTAGAAAATATTAAATTTCTTGCCTGGTAACTTTCATAGGGTCACTAAACTTTTATATATTATAACCCAAGTTCATACTATAAAGTCATTCCTATCTCCTATTTATATCTCATAAGAAAAGAAAAAAGAAAAAATTCCATGAAAAATATGCTTCCAAAGACCATGATTTTAGTTAGAATGACTACATGGAGAAATGCTTCTAAGAAAGGCACTACTATTCTTGGAATTTCTGATCTACCCTCCATAGTATCAACAAATAGGTAAAACATAGAACTTATCAAAAACACTAAATTAGGATCACCATTGGATTTTCTTTCACCCCATAACCTAAATCTAGCCAGTGTTAACTTTGGAAACACATTGTCAGTTTGTCCTATCTTCTTTCTCCTCAAGCCTCTAATTCTGCTTCCCTATTTGAATGATAAAATGAAAATACTAAGAAAATAGCTTTGGTAAATTCCTACCAACACAACAATTTATCCCTCTGCATTTGGGCTGTCTCTTGCATTATTATACACATGTGACATTTTCCCCTATTTGAGGCCAACCCATGTCACATACACTGGGTTCCATCCATTCTTTCTTAATCATGAGCACTGTTAGTACATTTTTGCTATTATTCTGCATATTCATTATTTATTTCTCTACTGATCATTTTCTTTTTTTTAAGACTTTATTTATTTGAGAGAGAGGGCACACAGAGGAGAGTAAGAGGGAGGAGCAGACCCCCTACTCAGCAGGGAGTCCCATGTGGGGCTTGATCCCAGGACCACAAGATCATGACCTGAGCTGAAGGCAGAAGCTTAACTGACTGAGCCACCCAGGTACCCCTCTACCGATCATTTTCATCAGCACACAAAATTGCTGTTATTTCTCCCACCTTAAAATATAATGACAAAAGAATGTATCTTGTCACTTCATATAACTAATCAATTACTGGTTATCTGCTGTCATCAAAAGAAACCTCCTCAAAAGTAAAGTATATATTTGTTGACATCAACTTTACTCCTCCTATTACTTTTAAAATGAGATCTGACATAAAATAAAATGTTAAGGTCTTAAGTACAAGTAGATCTTGATTTATAGCACTTTGCTTTATTGTACTTTGCAAATACTGTGTTGTTTTTATTTGTTTGTTTTGTTTTGTTTGTTTTTACAAATTGAGATTTGTGACAGCCTTGTATCAAGCTAGTCATTTGGCATTATTTTTCCAACAGTATTCGCTCATTTCATGTCTCTGTGTCACATTTTGGTAATTCTTACAATATTTCAAGCTTTGTCATTTTTTTGTGTGTTATTTTGATCTGTAATCAGTGATCTTTGATGTTACTATTATGACTGTTTTGGGACTTCATGAAGCACACCCAGTCAAAACAGCAAACTTAATCATTGAATGTTATATGTGTTCTGATTGCTTCACTGACTGGCTATTCCCCCATCTCTCCTCCTCTCCTCAGGCTTCCCTATTCCCTGAGACACAACAATATTGGAATTAGGCCAATTAACAACCATACCATGGCTGTAAATTAAAACCTAAAAATTATTAAGCTCAGTGAAAAAGGCATGTCAAAACCTGAGACAGGCCTAAAGCTAGGGCTCTTGTACCAAACTGTTTGTCAGTTATGAATGCAAAGGAAAAGTTCTTGAAGGAAATTAAAAGTGTTACTCCAGTGAACACGCTAATGATAAGAAAGCAAAAAAGACTTATTGCTGATATGGAGAAAGTTTTAGTGTTCTGGATAGAAGATCAAACTAGCCACATTATTCCCTAAAGCCAAAACTTAATTCAGAGCAAGGGCCTAACTCTCTACAATTCTGTGAAAGCTGAGAGAGGTCAGGAAGCTGGAAAAGGAAAGTCTGAAGCTATAAGAGGATACTTTGTGAGGTTTAAGGGAAGAAGCCATATCCATAACATAAAAGTACAAAGCTAAGCAGCAAGTTCTGATGTAGAATTGTAAAAAATTATTCTGAATATCTAACTAACATAATTAAAGAAGGCAGCTACACCAAATAACAGATTTGCAATGTAAATGAAACAGTCTTATATTGGAAGAAAATACCATCTAGGACTTTCACAGCTAGAGAGAAGTCAATGCCTGGAGTCAAAGCTTTAAATGACAGGCTGGCTCTCCTGTTAGCAGCTAATGCAGCTGGTGACTTTAAGTTGAAGACAATGTTCATTGACCATTCCAAAAATCTTAGGGCCCTTAAAAATTATGTTAAATCTACTCTGCCTACACTCTGTAAGTGGAGCAAGAAAGCCTGTATGACAGCACATCTATTCATAGCATGATTTACTGAATATCTTAAGCCTACTGTTGAGACCTACTGCTCAGAAAAAAAGATACCTTTCAAAATATGACTGCTTATTATATCTGGTCACCTAAGAGCTCTGATGGAGATGCACAATGAAATTAATGTTGTGTTCATGCCTGCTAACACAACATCCATTCTGTAGTCTGTGGATTAAGGGTAATTTCAACTTTTAAGTATTATTATTTAAGAAATATATTTTGCAAGGCTATAGCTGCCATAGATAGTTATTCCTCTGATGGATCTGGGCAGAGTCAAGTGAAAACCCTCTGGAAAAGATTCATCATCCTAGAAGTCATTAAGAACATTTGTGAGTCATGGGAAGAGGGAAAAATATGAACATCAACAGAAGTTTTTAAGAAACCGATTCCAAGCTTATGGTTGACTTTAAAATGTTCAAGACTTCAGTGGAGGCAGTAACCACAGATGTGGTGGAAATCACAAGAGAATTAGAATCAGAAGTGGAGCCTGAATATATGACTGAATTGCTGCAATCTCATGATAAAACTTGAACAGATGAGAAGTTATATTTTTATGGATGAGCAAAGAAATTTGTTTCTTGAGTTGGAATCTACTCCTGGTGAAGATGCTGTGATTGTTGAAATGAAAACAAAGGATTCAGAATATTACATAAACTTAGTTGATAAAGCAGCAACAGGATTTGAGAGGATGAATCTAATTTTAAAATAAGTTCTACTGAGAGTAAAAGGCTATGAAACAACATCCCATTCTACAGAGAAACCATTTCTGAAAGGAAGAGTCAATCAATGCAGCACACTTCATTGATGGCTTATTAAAGAAATTGCCACAGCCATTGCAAACTTCAGCCACCCTGATCAGACAGCAGCCAACAACATTGAAAAAAGACTCTCTACCAACAAAAGTATTATGTACCAGTCACTGAAAGATCAATGGTACTTGGCATTTTTCAGCAAATAAAATATTTTTAAATTTAGGTATATGCATTGTTTTCTCAGACATAATGCTATTGCACATTTAATAGACTACAGTATAATATAAACATAACTTTTATATGTACTGAGAAACAAAAAAGTTCATCTGACTTGCTTAATTGCAATATTTTCTTTATTGTGGTGGTTGGAACTGAGCCCACAATAGCTTTGAGGTATACCTGTACAGGGTTTGATGAGCTTGCTAATTGGATACATCCTTGTAGAACCATTCACAACAAAATCTATAACAATTTCATCACAGAAAATTCTCTCAAGTTCCAATCAATTCAACCTCCCGCCACCAGACAAAAATGATATGGCATTATGCATAAAAAAACAGTAATAATTCTTATACTGAAAGATGGATTCAAGAATTCGTTAGAAGCTAAAAAGCCAAAAGTACCTGGGCAACACACCAGACTCCAGTGCATATAAGAGGACTTGAAGAGTGAATGTCCATATTTACGTTCTTGAGATAGAAAAATAAGAGCTACTCACATATTGGGAACATATTGATCTGAAGATGGATTTTTAAATTGAAGTCAAACCTGATACTGTGAGTATGAGTAAATGCAAGGAATCTGAACTGAACGTGAGGTTAATCTGTAGTAAATCTTACAGGCAATGATCTTTGTCTTGTTTTCATTAAAGGCTAATGCTTTGTCTCCAGAGGTGTACTTTCAACTGTCCTAAAGGTATATGTCCCTGAATTTTATGAAGTTACTCAAATGCAGTTTCCAGAGAAAAATGTAAGAATTTTGTGAAAGTGGGTTCTAATCAAAGGCAAACAATGTTGTTCTTCAATTAAAATTAGAATCTTTTCTAATTAAATTTCCCTTGCTGTAGGCATGCATGGATATTCATCAGTCATATGCAAAAATGTTCTTTTAGATGACAGTATGTTCTCCTTACAAAGCAGAAAAAGTTCATAAATCTCTTCCACAAATCAAAATTCAGATGTCTTCTCTCTGATTGATTTATTACTGTATATTAGAGTCCTTGGGCACATTTGAGATTACACAAACAATGTGACATATACAAGACAGTTGTTTTTAACCTCTGCAGATGTACTTCAATCTTTAAAATTGATGAAATTTTTCAGAGTACTTTCCTTTCTGTTTTAGGAGCTATTATAAACAATTCTAATGCCATTTGTCTAAACTGTAAATGTTGATTTTCCTCTGACCATTACAGGTCATATTCTGATATCTTGGGGTGGGTAAAGGTTAACATTCTTATGGATCGATTTAATTTTTTATATATAATGTATCCTTTAACTAATATTTTCAGGAAATAACATGAACTTCCATGTAGAGATATTAATGAAAATGGGCCATATGTGCTAAATAATAGCAAATTTAAATCTGCAATGTAAAATGCAACAAAATTAAAACCTCAAGGTTTGAGAAGATATCTATAAGATTATGACAATAAACATAAATCAGTGAAATATAGAGTAAAAACACAGAAATTGTTACTATTTGATAGCTAAATAAAAGCCCACCTTTCTGAGAATATAAAAAAAAGAGAAAATCCATAAAGGTAATGCTTTAGTTATTTAAAGTCAGCAGTAAAAGAGGTTAAAATCAGTTGACTTAAGAGGTTAGAAAAGAAAAATGTCCAAGAAAACTATAAAGGATAAAAATAGTAATAGAGGGAGGAACTTTTCAATAAATTGAGAAACTAAATATATATATTAATCAAAAACTGATCGTTACAAGTACATAAAATGGTTATAGATTTAAGTTTCACCATAATCCTTAAGTAATCAGAACACTGTGATATTGGAATAGGATAGATATATAGATCAACAGAGTAGAATAGAAAACCTTCAAATAATCCCATACATGTATGGCCAATTTACTTTCAATGTAGGTGCAACATAGTTCAGTGGAAAGGAAAGGATAAACAAAAAAAAAATGGTGCTTGAATAAGTGGATTTATCTAATCAGGAAAAAAAAAAACAGGGTGGGGGGAAGCCTTAAACATACCATTTAGAAAAATTAACTCAAAATTGGTCTAAATTTTAAAGTATAGGAACTATTTAATACAGTGGCAATTTTATTTGCACTCTCATTGATAAGAAAAATGTCATATTTATTCTTGAATTCAAGAAGGCTGAAAAACTGGGTGACAAAGAAAAAGAGAAATTTTGTCCTAAGTTCTACAGTGTGCCAAATTGAGGGAAAAAAAAAAAAACAAACAACCAACACACATTCTTTTTTTTTGCCTCACATAATTGGAACCAGTATAATTGTATGGAACTAAGAGAATAACCATGAACTTGGGCCTCTCAGACTCTCTGCCTCTTGTGTCTTCTGTCTGGGTGTCAGCAACATTCTCTCCTGCTTATCATGGAAGCAAGGCTTCTCTATAGGCCCATTTCTTTACAGAATCAAGATCAACAATGAAAGGGCATCTTCCTGAGCATACCTTTTAGATAACTATATTAAGTGACATCCCTAAGCCAATGCATATGACTTCGATCTTCCCAGTGTTTGTTGATTCCTCTACTTAAGAGGAAGTGGGTTCTATCCTCAGAAGGATGATAAAGTCACACATGGTAATCATCCACATGGTCCAAATAACTTTTTTTTAATTTTATTATGTTATGTTAATCACCATACATTACATCATTAGTTTTTGACATAGCGTTCCATGATTCATTGTTTGTGTATAACACCCAGTGCTCCATTCAATATGTGCCCTCTTTAATACCCATCACCAGGCTAACCCATCCTCCCAACCCCCTCCCCTCTAGAACCCTCAGTTTGTTTCTCAGAGTCCATAGTCTCCCATGGTTCGTCTCCCTCTCCGATTTTCCCCCCTTCATTTTTCCCTTCCTGCTATCTTCTTCTTCTTCTTCTTTTTTTAACATATAATGTATTATTTGTTTCAGAGGTACAGGTCTGTGATTCAACAGTCCTGCACAATTCACAGCGTTCAACATAGCACATACCCTCCCCAATGTCTATCACCCAGCCACCCCATCCCTCCCACCCCCCACCACTCCAGCAACCCTCAGTTTGTTTCCTGAGATTAAGAATTCCTCATATCAGTGAGATCATATGATACATGTCTTTGATTGACTTATTTCGCTCAGCATAATACCCTCCAGTTCCATCCATGTCATTGCAAATGGCAAGATTTCGTTCCTTTTGATGGCTGCATAATATTCCACTGATAACTTTTATAGGTAATTCATTTAAAATAACTAAGGAACATGTCCTTCCTCTTAGCTTCTAGTAACCGAACTTTTTGTACCTGATGTATCTTAAAGGAAGATAAAGCATACCTTTCACTAAAAGAAAAAAGTCAGAAACATTCCCCCCACCCCCCTTTTTTTAAGGTTATAGATAATCATTGACATCTAAGAATTTTGTTAAGTGATAGAACGCAAATAATCACAGGTTTGGGTAATAACATTTGGGTGAGTCTACATTGTCAAAACATACAGAAATGATATTACAAAAATGACTTTAATTTTTGTACGACTATGCTAGACCTTGGTTCAGTGTCATGGTGAAGAAAACGGATTATTTGGTATCTTTCAGGTGGAAGAGTCACATAAGATGTTGCAGCTGACATTACAATGAATGTCTTTCACATAAGTAAAAGAAAAATAAAACACATAAGCAAAAAGCAGAAACCAAGCTATGAATCATATCCTGTTCTCACAGAATTTTGTGGTTATATTTGATTTACACAATTTGGTTATGAGAATTTCCTCATTTTTTTCTTGATTCAAGGGCTCAGACATGTGAAATAAAACTCTGCCAATCGGATCTTCCCACCAGAGTTGTTTACTGGGAGTTGTTCCTGGGCATAGGAAGACCGCCCTCTGGTGACCATTTCAGTTATAGGAAGAGAGTGTCCTGAAAACTTACATGGTAAAATATTAAAATACTTAAAAAAGTTAGTTGCTTGCAACTATATAATTTCACTTATATTGGAAATGAATTCAACTTAATTAACTTCTCCAAATTAGTTCAACTTTTATATGAGCTGATATTTAAGCTATGATGCGTATATATTAAAACTCATCAATCCCAAACAAATATATATGTATATAAATATGCATGTGTGTGCATATGTAGGCATATATATACACATATAAACACACATGCACAAATGAACAATTAAAACAATAGAGATATTAAATGTCAACTAATATACTAATAAATGGATCGTACAAGTTATTAACTAATGACTATGTATTGGCCAAGTAGAATTTATTCCATAAAACGCTGATTGATAATGGAAAATATATTAATAGTTCAACATATTAACAACTAAAAGGTAAAGAACACCATATGACTATCATTGTGTGAAAAATGGATAAAAATAATTAGAAATATCTAATAAAGAAAAAAATTCTTAGAGAAATATACAAAAGGTATTTTTAAAGTAAGAAGGCATCTATCTTAAAGATCCATCATTATAGATTAAAAACAAAACAATAAAATTTTCTCTAATACCAAGGAAAATTAAATAATGTCTGCTGTGATTATAATTTTTAACTCACATTCCTCTTTGATTTGAAATATGATAATATAAGAAATGGGAAGTGTTACTGTAAGAAAAAACATTATTATCATCAGTAAGAGAAGTTTTATTTACTTTATGGAAAATTCTAGAGAAATAATTCATAACATTGCAGACTTAATTAGAAAATTCAGTGGTCATTTAAAAATGTATTAAAATCAATAATAACTCCAAGGAAAAATACATAAGACAGATTTTTTGGCAGAAGATGAACTGAGCTGAAAATGATGGACTGCTGTCTCTCTCTAAGCCTTGGAAATTCTGGGTAAAATATGTAGAACATGTTTTTTAAATTAGTAAAATTGTAAAGAAAAAAGGAACATAGCATGCTAGAAACTTACAAATAAATTTTTAAAATTGCAAGGGAAATCTGATATTTTGTTATCCCAAACTAGATTCAAATAATCAGATTTAGCCCAGAGGGCTATGGGCTAAGAGATGTTTAGACAGTAGGCATGGCAGCCAGAGTCAGGAGCATTATTTCTTTACCCTTTTAATAGCTTAGGACAAAATAAATCTCACCCACTAGCCTTTAAGGCAACAGGGAAACAACCTTTAAAATGTATTTTGAGGAGAGCACGAAAAAATACGTAGAAACAGAATCCAATGCTCACTCACGCAAAGAAAACATAATGCAGAAAAAGAATTCTAAATACCTGCAAAATATGAAATCCATGAGCTACAAAACTATAAAAGAGAATCTAGAGCTATTAAAACTTGGGTGATAAAATATGGTAGCACTTTCACAATATAGGACCTATAGGACTCACATAGAATAGACCATCTCTGCTTACAGTTAAACAAATCTACAACTTGTATGAAAACAGCCATGAAAAACGGTCTACTAATAGAAGAAATGAGATACTCAGTGTCCCCAAATGTAGAATAATAGAACACTCTGAAAGCTACTCTTAAAATAATTAAGCTTAAAATAATTAAATGACAAGGATAGTTTGATATAAGAAAAAGGCAAATTTAAAAAGATCCCCATAGGATTTCTCACAATGGAAAAAATGCTAAAATCAAATATTTAATGAATGGAATAGGAACTTTATTAGACACAATAAAGATCAAGTAAGTGATGTGGAAAACAGATATGGGAAATGATCCAGTATGTGTCACAGAGACATTTATATTACCAAGACGGACTCAAGAGACATAGGGAATAGTATAAGAATTGCCAGTCATTCTAATAGGACTTAAAGGATGACAGAAGAAATGGGATAATGATATTCCAAAGAAGAATTACTGAGAAGTTTTCAGAATTGACTAAAGATTTCAATCTTCGTATTCAGGAAGAATTACAAATCAAAAGTGGGATAAAGACAAATGAACACAGAGAGATATCATGGAGAAAGTACATATTCCAGAAAAACAAAATATATATATATTTATGTTTTATTTACATTTACATTTATTTGTTTTTATATATTTTTATATTCAGTCCATAACTAGATATATGTTATACAGTTATTTATAGAGTTATAACTAAACATATATAGTTTTATAGTTTTGGACTATATATTTATGAACTACATGTTTGTGTTACCCCAAAATTCATTTGTGGAAACCCTAACACCCAATGGGTTGATATTAGGAGGCAAGGTCCTTGGGCAGTAATTAGGTCATGAATATGGAGACCTCATGATGAGATTTGTACCTTATAAAAAGGGAGAAATCAGAGAGCTTGCTTCCTCTCCCTCTCTGTTCCCTGCAATGTGAGGTTACAAGGAGTAGATGGCCAACTACAAATGAAGAAGTGGGATCTCCCCAGACACTGGATCGGTTGGCATCTCTATCTTGGACATCCCAGCCCCCAGATGGTGAGAAATAAATGTTTGTTGTTTAAAACACCTTATCTACAGTTTTGTTAGAGCCAAATGAACTAAGACATATATATGTATAGTCGAACAGGAATAAATGTTAAATTGACAACCAGCTGATTACCAATCAGCAATTACCAATCAGCAACAATAAATGAGCAAAGATGTGATATTGATATGGAAAAATGACTCTCATTCTTGATGTCTACACTCACCACAATTATTATTCAAGAACGAAAGCACTGATTGACTTCATAATTCACAAATCCTCACAAAAAGAATTACTTAAAATGCTTTACCAAGAAAGAAGACAAATTCAAAAGAAAAGAATGGAATTCAAGATACATGTGGAAAAAGAAATCAGATTAAATATGGATAGATTTGTTACTATTTTCTAAGAATTCATACCAATCCTGAATCTATACATATCTAATTATATGGTACCTATCTATCTATCTATCTATCTATCTATCTATCTATCTATCTATCATTTATCTACATATCTATGTTTAGCATAATTACAAGGAAAAGTTGACAAATATATAATTATATTTGACAAATGATAAAAATTCACCTCAAGACTAATAGGTCAAACACTCAAAATTTTTGAAAAATATAGTTTAAACAATATAATAAACTAACAATTCAGTGGACAGATATAGAAAACTGAGCACAATGAATTGTGGTCATGAAAATGGGCTCCCCAATGTGACTTTTGGGGTTCAAACTCAGGCTGTGCCCATTTCTCACTGACTGACCTGGTTACCACAATTTCCTCATCTATACAATAGCAGTAATAATAATATCTACCTCATAGGGTTATTGGGGAATCAAATGTGTTAACAATTAAATGTGTTAGGAACAGAGGCTAATTTATAGTAAGTGTTCAGTAAATACTAGCTATTTTATATTTATGGATTCATAGGGCCACCTAAATTTATTATATATGACCAATACATATTTTCCATAATCATTACATGTTTATAGAATTTTAATTTCTATCCTTTCAAATGAGAAAAAATATACACATTTGAAGATATTTATCACAATAAATTCACTTTACCGGGGTAATAGTTATTACTGTTCTTGCAATCTACAAGTTTAGTTTTTTTTTTAAGATTTTATTTATTTATTTGAGAGAGAGAGAATGAGAGATAGAGAGCACAAGAGGGAAGAGGGTCAGTGGGAGAAGCAGACTCCCTGCTGAGCAGGGAGCCCGATGTGGGACGCGATCCCGGGACTCCAGGATCATGACCTGAGCCGAAGGCAGTCGCTTAACCAACTGAGCCACCCAGGCGCCCGCAATCTACAAGTTTAAATAAAACTACATACCATGCTCGAAGCAAACTAGCATCTTACAGTAACCCAAGAAAAGCAGAATGGCCAGGACTCAGGAATGTTTGGATCAAGGACTTAAAGCACCAGTAATCCATGAGTTATCATCTCACCATTTTACTTCAGTTTACAATGTTATCTTTCCTTTTTACCTTTCTGTACTTATTTGCTTCATTTTTTTTCTCTATACAAGCTGCCTTTCTCAGCTCCTTTCTCATGCACGTTTGCCCCTCAACTCTTAAGTTTGCATCGGTTTAGTTCCAGTCACTAAAAAAGACTAACTACAACTCAGTCCAGATTCTAGATTCCTAGAAAAAGTAACGTAATGGTCCAAACTTGGGTCAGGAATCTGACTTCCTACAATCAAATACGAGAAGGTTGAGGATAGAAATGAAAAGAACCAATGGTAGATTCTCATAATAAGAGTCGCTATGGCCTGGAAAGAAATCACAATACTATCTGCTACAATCACTACCTAGCCTACCAATCTTAAAAGACGTACTAGAGTGCTTCATTTAATAATACCATATAATAATTATTTTAAAAGTAAATTAGTTGGGGATAATCCATACTGTTTTAGACGATTACAACTGTAAACAAACAAACAAAAAACTGAATCCAGTGTCTGGTAGTCATCCTTGCCAATAAATCCAGCACGATGGTAAAACAGTCATTATTTTATTCATCATTATGAACCCTCTACATATTAAGATAACAATCCAAAATATAATCATTGTTGTGTCCTAACATATCTTTTCCAAGTTAAAACACATCATTATATTAGTTTTGATTATGTAAATTAAAGAGAAACTAGCTATAATATCTATGAATTCACTGAACCCCAGGCTAGAATATACCAACTTGGCTTTCCAAAAGTTCTAGGTACTCACTAATGCACTATATCTCACTCAAAACTTCAATGTTTGACCCAGAATATGTGTTAATATTATCCAATATTATCTTTATTTATGTCAAAATGTATTTGTTTGGGGGGACAAAAACTTTATTATGGACGTTACAGTGTTCCAGACACTGATGTAAGTGTTTTACATACATGAAGTCATTCAAATGTTAATATAATTACGTGAGGTAGGTTTTATCATCATCTTTGTTTTAAAGATAAGAAAACTGACAGTTATTGAATAATTTTCCCAATGTCACACACCTAGCAATAACCAGAACCAGTATTTAATGGCAAGCAGTATTGCTTCAAAATCTGCTTTTAATCTCTCTACTAGTGAGTGTGTGTGTGTGTGTGTGTGTGTGTGTGTTACTCACACAAATGTTTACACATGTGCAAATCTGGAAGGAGATGAGAGAGAGAGGGAGAGACAGAAAGAGAGCTTCCCATGCAAGGTTGAAAGAAAAGAAATGAAAAGGATAATGGAAAAAAAGAACAGAGACAGGAAATGGAGAGAAAATAGTTTTTCATTGGCACACTAGAAAACTTGCTAGCTGAGAGGTACCATCTGATAGATACCATGTAGATTTTTCAATGTTCCTATGAAAGGTATATACTGTGACATACTGTTTCACATTTAAAATTAATCCTTCCAAATGATTAAGATATTTTCACTAGGGGCTATTACATATGTATTAATAAAAGGGTAAATATAGACAATAACATTAGCTTTTAAATGTATGAAAGGAAATATTGCTTACTCTCATTTGCATATTATGTTCTCCATTCCAATTTTATAACAATTTTGTTTAAATATATATCTATTAATCATTTATCTCATCTCTATTTGGTTATTTTTAGAGACATGATATTGAATTAATAAAAACAGAAAGGGTTATGGCTACAATTTGAGAGTGACATTAAAATATATTGCTTGTCAACAGCTTTTAAATTTTTCTTTCTAGTCTATTATAATGTTAATTAAATTTTAACTTAAACTAGAGGAATTGGTATATGTGTCAGTACTAAATTAATAATGCTGTTTAGTACCCACTAAATCAACATGGCTGGATTCTAACAATTTTTTAATGAAAAAGAAAGATTTATTTTAACATGCAATGTTGAGTAGTATATTAGATTCATTTACTTATGATATTATATGGTATAAATTATAATTACAATTCAGACATTTTCATTAATTGGATTGTTCTTGGAAAATTAAACCCAATATTTCTATTGTCTCTATTCATATCAAAATACTACAGATATACATAATTTATTAGAATTCATATATAAGAATCAGAGTATTGCTTTCCAAAAAGAAGCCAATTCAGCACCTCACATGTGTAAATACAAATAAATACAACAAATTTAATGTATCTTTGCACCGGGCTATATATTATGCTTCTTGACTTTGCCCAAAGCCATGCACATTTGGCCACGCCAATATTTAGGTAGCAGTTTACAGAAGGAATTCAGAAAATACTACTGGCAGTATGGTTGTTTTCTACAAACAAAAAATGAAGTGTGAATTTGTAAAGAATTGTGTCTTCCAAAGGGAAAGTAAAACTGTAAATAATGCAAATTGGCAGGATTATAGAATATAATGATTCCAAAGAATATTCTGAGTTATAATTGGAAATCATATTGAAGAAAACAGGTTACTCTATTTTATGTGTTGCTAAGTGTTGAATATGTAGCTTGCTAAGGAATTCAAATATACCAGGGAAAATGAAAAATATACTGCAATATTATACTCATTTAAGAACCATTATTATACAACAGGGTATATTATACGGCAGTTGAGGAATAATATTTTCTGATGTTTTAAAATTCTTAGCAAAATATAAAGTATTTCTAATACCATGGGTTATTTGACTTTATGGTTGCAGTGGATTTAAGAACATATTCGGTATGTTTATAGATATGAGGATATCCAAACAGAACCTATAACTTTAATATTTTGGTGACCTATAGGATAGATTGCAGCACAAAGAAACTAAAACAAATGGAAGCCTTCAGTTGTTTAGGAAACAACAGAAATAGTTAAAGCATGGGATAACTTTATTAAGAGGCCAGAAGAATAAGGTTTCCCTAACTAAACATGCTTATTTTGAAAAAATGATTTCTCTTCTATAAGGAAATTTGCTGCACAGAGAAACATTCTAAATTTACAAAAAGAAATTTTCAGTGTCCTCTTATGAATGAGGGCATCACAGTATCATTTCCAAAGCAAAATGCAGGTATTTCTGATGTATATGCAGAATTATGAGAACGAGTGACCTTAAGACTGATCTGAACTTAACAAAATAGTCTGGGGGGAAAAAAAAACAAAAGAATAGAGCAACTTTTTAGAGTGAGGAAAAGGGCCAAAAAAAAAAAAAAAAGGCATCAACTTTCAGATAGGGCACCTAAGGAGTAGATAAAGTATCTCCCAGAAAGTCCCCCTCAAAATGATTTCCAGGGTTGTTGAGATGGAGACTTTTCTAATGGAGAGTTCCAGGCATGACCCCCCACCCCACCCTTTGGACTTTGAGCTCAGCTTTGGAATCTTTCTTTCTCTATGTGGTACTTCATTCAACAGAAATGGCTCTGCTCTGAAGGGTCTTCACCAGGTATAGATTACTCTAATGTTCTGTGTCAAAAAGTCATGAAAGAAACTGAAAAAAGTATGATGAAAACAACAGGAACTAAAACACAATGTGCAATGAAGCAGAGAGGAACAAGGCTGCTTCTCCTATATTTGGAAACAAAAAGAAATGGGAAAAAAAGCTTAGAGTTTACCTTTTTTAGTCTTCATTTTTTTAAAAATCACAGGCTATTTGGTAAAATGTGAGTAATACTCTGCTATATATAAAAGAAAGTGAAGTCAAATTTTCTCACCAGCTCTTGCTGAAATTTTTTCAGGAAATATTGCTGTAGAAATAGAAAAGCAATAAAGCCAATTTCAATGTTGACCAAACTCAGGATCATATAGTCTCCAGCACATTGATTATTTCATGCTATTGGTAGAATGACCAATATCACTGAAGGGCCTTGAGGCTTTAGGAAAAAAAAATTTTGCAACGTAATGACTCCGGAATTAGGTCAATCCATATTTTAGATGTAGAAAAGCAATGATAGGTGAAAAAGAAGCTGAATAGAGACTATTCATTTTCCATCATTTATATGGTTTCAAAATGGTTAGTGTTATATAAATATAAGCTATTTCAAATATTTGCAAACACGCAAATCACAGTATTTAATTTCTGAAATAAACTAAAGATCAAAACTGAAAAATGTGCTTTCATGTGTGACCATATCTGTTAAGAGTTAAAACAAAGATCCATTTTACCACAACTACAAATAACTGATTGAGTATATTTACAGAAATTGATCAATTATTTCATATAGATTAATGAGCATAAGAGATGTGATATTTTTCATCTGATGTTCTGTTTTTTTCCATTAAAGTTAGCATAACATAGTATCTATCTATTTAAAAAGTGAAACAATGTGTGTCTTTTATCCACTAGATACCACCCCAGGTCCTTTGTGTAATGTTACATAGTGTTATCTTCCAGAAGTCATTGGAGGGACTCTAGAGCTGCTCTCAATGTCTCAGACCTCAATCTGCTTCATCTTGGTCTCTTTGGAAATACTAATATAACTGGGTACTGCATAAAATCTCTATTTTATTGAGTTTGATTAGAGAAGGCAATTCTTTGTGTGTGCTAACTACCATGAACAATGCTTCTTTGAGCATTCTGGTAAATTCCTACACATATGCAAGCCGTTTTCTAGCACATACAGTGTAGAGAAATTGCCAGTTTTCCCCCTGTATGCCTGTGCCTTCATTCATCTTCTTTATCCATGGGGATCTAACTACCACACAGAAGCTGATGCATGCCTTTGCCTGAGGCCTTTCTCTGGCTTTTGAAGCACGCTCTGCCTCTCAGCAGGTCAGAAGTCCTGGGCAAGTAATGGTGATGGGAAATAGAACTCAACGACTGATGGAAGTTGGTGCATTCGTATATCTTGTTGCTTCATCCCCCCGCGCCCCCCAACCCAACATGGAATAACTTTGGTGTATGTTCTACCTCACAGAGTTTACCAGTATGATAGGGCTCCAGCTGCCCACAGGGATTACTTGCTTTATAATCCACTTCTTTACTTGCTTTCTTCCCTTCTCTGTCTCAGTCTCCCAACTTTTTATTGGTATCTACTGAAATCCTTGACACAATTAGCTTCTAGAGGAAGCTAAACTAAGACATAAGACATTGTTTCCAAATTATTCTAAAGAACTAGCTGCTTTGGGTGTTCCAGATTTATGCTTTTATATCAAATTCAGTTCCCTCCCTTTGAACTGACTCAAGGCCTCTTCTGTTGCCCAGTACGCAAATGTTAATCCCCAAGGCTCTAACTTCTAATTGCCTTATATTGGCAATAAAGTCCAGGAAAATTCTGGCTTCATTTTTTTAACCACTCTGGTGTTAAAGAGTATTATGATACTCTTTATTATATCCCACTCTAAGAATTTTCTTATTTTTTTCTTCTGAGCTCAGCAATGCATTTATTTTATTATTATTATGAATTGTTTTTCATCTGGATGTATAACAATGAAAGGCAATTTCAGAATATCTAGGCTGCCTTAGTATTAGAAGGGGAAGAATCCCCTTGTTCTGTTGCCAGACTTTCTGTGAGAATCCTTTGGCTTAATCACCCAGACAAAAGAATTTGTTCTTCAGTTGCATTCATTCTTCTTTTCAGCCCATCTGTTTACATTTTTATAGACTTTTTTTAATTTCTAAGATTTTGTATTTTTTTTGTTATAGCAATCTTTTGTTTGATGGCCTTAGTATCTTCCCAAGTCATTCTAAGTTAATTATACTAAATTCAACGTATTTTTGAATTTCCTATATTTATTATTACTATTGTTTTATTTTATCATTAATATTATTTTATTTAGCTCTTTTTCATAAGTTATACTCCATTGAAGAGTACATGAAATAGTTTTTTAAAATATTTTATTTATTTGAGAGAGAGAGTGAGTGGGAGGGAGAGGGACAGAGAATCTGAATAAGACCACGCTGAGCACAGAGCCCTACGTGGGGCTCAATCGCACTACTGCAAGATCATGACCTGAGCCAAAATCAAGAGTCCATCAATTAACTGACTGAGCCACCCAGGTGCCCCCATGAAATAAATTTTTAAAAATAAAAAAATTGATTCTTTAAATTAAAATTTTAAATTAAATACAAATAAGTTACTTGCAGGTTAAATACTCTCTTTTGGGTAAATTTTCAGTGCTCTCATCTCTACCCAACCCCCTCTTTAGGTTGATAAAGCATTGGGTGTGGCAATAAGCATTTCTGTAGCAGCAACAAAGAAAGGAGCATCTGGTGTTCACATTGTCTTGTGGATCCAACTGTGCATCTTTTTGGTCTCTGGACTAGCCATAGGTCATAACTGGCATTTGGTAATGTCATGCTGGCACTCACATCTGGAGATTGCCATCCTTACATTTATTTCCAATTGCAAGTCAGTGAATAATGTGGTCTGTTTATTGTGACCACAGTCCTTTGCTGGCCTGTTTGCTCTCTCATTACCTATCTGTTTTTTCACCTGGGCATGTGACTACCTCTGGATCCCTTGAATACAGCATGCAGAAAGGAAAGAACCAGAAACATACCTAAGGCTCATCTATAGACATTTTCCTCTATTACCAATGTGTTATTTACAGTCATGTTGGCATGGGGCACCTTTCCATTATGACCTATTTTCAGGTCACCAAAACTACAGTTGTGATAGATGAATAGATCATTTAAGAATGGCTTCTCTTCAACCTAAATTAAGATCATGCTTTCCAACTCTGGTAATTTTACCTAGAGAGAGAAATTCACAACATACATTTAGAGTTTCCCACTTCTCCTATCTAAGTTATTTTCATGCCACAGTACATAAAATAAAGGGAGAGAACATTTTCTCCCAAGCCCTGAAGACATCATACTCTAAATTGTCTCTTTAGTTAGTTTTTAGTCACTGAATGGTCAAGTGGCTCCATCTTAGCTTTTGGCATGGGCCAATTAGGGACTGAATGTTCTTCTAAATAGAAATGTTAGCTTCCCACTCCAAAGCATGATTCCCATTAAAGATTTATTTTAAAAAAGTGTTTAGCAATGGGTCATTGTATTCCAAAAGAATTTTATTTCCAAAAACACTATTAATGAAGGCTCAAGAAGCAGGGCAAAATGTCATTACTTGTACCCGTTGAAAGAGTTACCAGATTAATAAAAAAAAATATAGGATCTTCTCAATTAGAGAAATAAAGGTTTATATCTTAATTTTGCCTTATGCTTTAAAATATACCATGCAAACTTTTAAACTATTATTTTAGAACCTAGTTTGCCTCAAGAAAAACACCAACAAAAAAAGAAGTTTCTGGTTCTAATCTGGCTCTGTTATTACCTAACTATATAAGATTTTACTAGAGTCCTTTCTTCTATGATTCAGTTTCTTCACCTTTAATTAAAAGAGATTGTAACCATATGGTTTGTAAGTTCCTTTATAAGTTTCTCTATATCTTTAAAATACTATGATTCTGCCAATGACTGGAAATTGCATGGCATGCCAAATATAGAGATGTTTTGAGGAGCCAAATATAAAGACATATTTTAGACCAAGGTTAAAGGAAAACAAAGAGAATGTGCCATCAACCTTTCCAACCCTCCCTTCAACTGCCAGTTGAATGGCACACGTGTTTTTCAGTCACCCCTTTGGACCAACCCAGGCTTTTGAACAGCCTTGACCATAATTACTTATTATATCTTTCCTTGGATGCTCTCATTTACATTTCCTAAAATGGCCCCAAAAGAATGTGTCAAAGAGTATATTTAATATTACACTAAAATGCCTTATCAGGCACATTAGGAAATGATACTAATGGCACTTCTCCAGAGAGCTAGAGACGTGTTAATGGCCCAGTGCTTGTCGCCATTTTGGCAAAGTCTAAAACCGTTTCTAAAGGTCTTTTTTACAATAAAATATATTCTTAGAATTTTTCACAAGACCCTGTATTTCTTTTTTAATGTGTCACATTTTCTCTATTTTGTAAAATATCCATCATGCTAAAGTTGTATAAAAATAAAACATTTACATAATATTAAGTCTGTAAAAAAATGTCTTGTCAGAAACTTAATTTGTCTTAAATGACAACACCTGATCTAACTTAAAAAAAAATCAGAGACATATCACATAATAAATCCTGACAAGAGCTACTGAATTATAATGTCATATTAAGTCCCTGTGCCCTAATAAAGTATCTGCTTTGTAAAATCATACAGTGGTGAATTGGGGACTTAATGTTTGGAAGTGAAGAAAGAAAAAAAAAAGTAGACTTTTGCAGCTTTCATTTGCCATCAATTTATACTTGCATAAATCCGTTGGCATTTCAGAATGTGATGCATCAGGTCAGCACTTGTCAGGTGAGTAAAGTGCTCCCACAGTGCAAATTAGAGTTTTGGAAGCAGGTCTTCTCTTTCAGTCCATTGGGGCATCATTTAGCACACTGAAGTGGCAGTTTATTAAATAGTACCCCTGTGGCCTGAAAGAAAGAGCATTTCTCTCAAATTTCATAGACTATTTTCAGGGACTAGAGAGATTATATGTTAAGACTTGGTTCATTATAGTTACTTCTACTGAATAGATCAAGATATTATAAAGTATCTATATAATTATTGCCTACAAATTGTAAACAATTATGTAAACTGGTTGGTAATTATTTTAAAGTCCTTTAAATTATTTATTGTACAGTTCATTAATAGAGCAAGTCAATACTAAGCAATTAATCAGCTTTTTTAAAAGATGACTCAGGCATTCATGGAAAATTTGGATTCCTATTGGATTATGGTATCATCGTTCTAATTGTAAAGTACTAAATCATTTATCATTTCATTTTAAAGATGACACATGCAGTCTTTATTAAGATATATAGTTGGAAGAAGGCATTGTAAGTTGAAACAAATTTTTTAATTACATTATAATAAAAGATTGACTTCCTGAAAGAGTGTCTAGGATCTAATATTTTAGATAGAAAAAGTAAAGCCCTGTTTAATTGATTGATGTGATATAGATTTACAATATATATTCATAACTTACAAAGGTTTGCAAAAGTCATTTGAGCAGACTAAAATTACATGAAATATTATTTAATAATAACACATATTGTTGAGTGGACAGAGAATGAATTCAGAAAAAGAATCTTATATATAGCAAAAAGAAAAGAAATCAAGTTTGTTAGTGGAAATAAAAAGCAAATTCTCTTTTTTTCTTAGAGAGAGACACAGAGAGAAAGAATCTGCCTACTATATTTCCCCCTAAAAAACCCAGTGGTGTTTTTTCCAAGTAAGTTTAAAAATCAACAGATGCCACATAGTGCAACTAATGATCTTGGGTGCTCTGGATATAGTTTTGCTTTGAAGTTTACTTGAATTTCATAGATGGAAACCAATGTGAAAATGAACTAAATACAGAAAATAAGTATGTGTCTATCACAAAAGGTAGTACTTCCTTAAAAATTAATGGTTGAACTTGAGCCCAGATCTTGTTGACAGCTTTGTTTTTGTTTTTGTTTTGTTTTAAGTTTAATGTGTTTTATATTTACTATTTTTGCTGTTGATTTCAAATTGTATTGCATTATGACACAAAAATGTGCCTTGTGTTTCACAGAGGGTATTCAAATATGTTGAGATTTTTGAGGCCTAGAAAGTAAACTTGAAAAGAACATTTAATCATTATGATAAAACGGTGTGTGTATGTGGAGAGGAGAGGGGGTTAATTACACAGAATCATGAGTTTATGGAATATTAGAGGTAAAAGTAGTTAAGGGATCAGTGGGCTCATTCTTCTTATTTTGTGGATGAGATAACCAAGCCTGAAAGTGACTCAGTTGAGGGTTAATGAGTTTTTTTGTTTTATTGATTTCAAAGTGTTTTTAAGTCCTTGAGGAAATTTAGAATTGTTGTAAGATGTCCTTGAATCATTTACTCAAAGAAGGGATATTAGATGTATAAGTACTGTAATGAGTCTCTGCACAGACAGTGCAATTACTTTCATGAGTTATGTTAACATATATGCAAATACATGTGCGTACACACACATAAAGACACACACATATATGCATACACATAATTTTATCTTGAATGGGTTCTGAAATACTGATTATCTATCACTGCCATATCCTATGCTATAAGTGAGAATTCACTCTGTTGTTTTAATTTTATTTATTCTTTTTAAAGATTTTTTTTATTTATTCATTTGAGACACAGAGATAGAGAGAGAGAGAGAGAGAGAGCATGAACAGGTGAGGGAGAAGCGGGCTCCCCGCTGAGCCAGGAGCCCGATGTGGGGCTCGATCCCAGGACCCCAGGACCATGACCCGAGCCAAAGGCAGACGCTTAACCATCTGAGCCACTGAGGCGCCCCAGTTGTTTTAATTTTAATAACATTGTCTTATTTCTACTTTTCAATACCCATTATACTTTGTATCTGTTTTGTTTGTTTTTTGTCACTGATTTCTGGCTTGCCTCCTAATTATTTGTAAATATCATTTAAAAGAGCGTGGTTGTCATAGGAAGAGTTTTTGATTGGGAGGCAGAAAATTTGAATTTGAAATCTGGATTTTCCAATTTTTGACCACAAATCATCACTTAACTGTTTTAAACTTATTCTTTTATCTGTAATTAGTTATAGCAATACCAGTCTATACTGTGTGCACCTTGTCACATCCTTGTCACATCTTTACCTGGTGCAATTTCCATACTCCCAATTAGACTATAACTTGCTCAAAATCAAGGGCAATTTTACAGTGTTTCTGCGTCAACCAGAGTATCTAGCCCACAATTAGAATCAAATATTTATTAACCAGATCTGAATAGCGGCATAGTGTTTTGAAAAGTATAAAATACTGTACTCATCAAGGTATTTCCATTTTGTCCTAACTATTCTTTTAGGCCCTTTACTTCTTCAAGGCAGAGAGAGACAATCCACTGTACATTTTCTATCCTCCTCCCAATTTTGGACATGAACCTTAGTAGATATTTAGCAAAGTGTTTTTTTAAGAGTGAGGTTTTATACTTCTAGCACTTAGGTCCCTAGATGATTCCAAGAGTGTAATATAAAATAAACCTATTAACTCACTATATCTTCTCAATAGTTCTCTTTTAAGTAATGTAGCTTTTATTAACATCAGTATACTAGAGAAAAATCTGCCAACAACAGGTACAAGCTATACCTAAAGTAATGTACTGAAAACACACACAACCTAAATTGGAAGCCAGGTTTTATGACTCCTACCTTGGATTCTTTTCAAGGATAGGAAGTGTATACTCCCCCATAGAAAATACGCACTGCCCATATTTGCTTCTCTGAAATTCCATCCTTAGGAGATGGAATATGTTGACTCCTAGGTCAAAAATAACTTCATTATTAAAATTTTTAGTGTTAAATATGAACATCAAATAATTTCCCTTCCACATATAGCTAGCTACACGTGTCAAAACGATTTTTGTTTTCATTTAGACTCTTCTTGCCACTCCTCTCCCTCAGTTCCCATGACACCTGTAAATTGATTTCACATGCTACAAGAAGAAAATACATTTTAGTATCCAATTGCTACCCTTTGTTTCAATTCAGGATTTGTATAGTTGAGTATTCAGGTAGCAGCTGTGTCCTTTGGTACTTCCAGGTACTAAATACGAAGAGAATAGGCACAATTTTACATGATTGTTGTACTCAAGAATTGATGTCATTTACATATGTCACAAATACTGTATTTTTAAATCCCTGCTCTACTACAAGTCTTGTCTTCTAATGCATTTGCCTTTTTGATATGTGAGTAATTTCAAATTCGGTTCCGCCTCAAAAGGAGTGCAGAAACTCATCTACCTCCCCCAGGACCCCTCCCAAATACATTTTCTTCACTGAATATGCTAAACCGGGCCTTCAATTTGCTGCCTATGTATATGAGAATGAAAACCAGATGTCCATTGATAATGGTATTGCTGATGCTGACACGTTGTTAAATGAAAATTCTTGCAATGTTGCTGAAGAAGCAGAAAATTTAATGTCTCTTATTTGAATGAGTTTTACCTTTTTGTCTGGAAATTCTGTATAGCTGAGTAGAGTCACAGAGACGTAAGTATTCCCAGGTCCAGGAAGACTATAAACAGTTGTCGAACAGTATCAAAAATTATTATTCTGACATGAGGCTATATAAATTTTAATTCTCTGTGACTACAGGCAAAGGCTATATAACAAGTGAGAACAACTGTAGGAAGAACATAGGGCATGTTCTACTTTCTTTTAACCATTGGTTTAGATTTTATTTAAAAAATAGGTAATACATACATTCAAAATGCTTTATAAACACTGTGAAATATCTGGTATGCTGAACCATTTTGACCTTTTTAAAATTCTTTATCTCAGTTGGCCAGTCATTTTAGTCTCCGCAACAGGTTACTGTACTTTTTAATAGGAAGAGAAAGGAATGGTCAACTCTTTCAAAATCTTGCTTAGAATACTGAAAAGGTCAACAAACTACAGCAGAGGAATGTAAAAATGAGACACCTGAAAACTGATACCTCATTTTTGTGACAGAGATTTTTGCAAGAATTGAAAATGTCACAACATGAAGTCAATTTTCAGGAAGAGACTGGGACACGGCACATGCTGAACCCATCTCACCACACCATTAGCCTGTGATCTCAACTTTCTGATTAAAGAATTCCCTGCCAAAAAATAAAAAATAATAAAATAAAATAAAACAGCTTTTCTCTTTTTGTCTCTTGTTATTTTTATCAAAGATACATTCTATAAGAACACAGAAGAGAAAGGAACAAAATCCAATAGTTCTCCACCGGCACAGGTTTTGTTCCCTTAGGAGACATTTGGCATCTGGTGATGTCCAGAGACATTTTTGATTGCCCTGACTAGTGTGGAGGGCGCTATTGGCATCTAGTGAGTAGAGGCTAGGTATGCGGCTAAACGTCTTACAATGTGCAAGACAGCTCCCTATGACAAAGAATTATCTGACCTAAAATGTCAACAGTGATGCTATTGAAAAGCCTGGACATAAAATAATGTATAGCTTAACAATATTTTGATCAGTTACATTGCCCTTCATCATTATAGTAAGTTTTTACATAGCAAAAGTCCTTTATAGGCAGTTGCGGCATAATAAGTGTCTGTTGCTGCTGGTGGTGCTGTTTTTATACAAAAATCGAAAATGCATGTAACCAAGAATAGACATGAAAGCTTTATAAACCATGTATCACGTATTATGTTTGAAACAGTTCACCTCCCAAAAAGGTAAAGTCAAATACTTAGTAACTAATGCAAGGGGACAAGGCAAGAGGACGAAGTATCAGATAGCATCAGTGTAAACAGTTTAAGATGAAAACCAAAAAGAAAAAGGAAGGGAATGGACTAGACACAACAGTTAGGAAGCACTTATTAAATGCCAGGCTCTACACTTTATGACACCTCCAATCTAGTCCTACTGCTACCATACTCAACTTCCCGAAAGGAAGAACTGATCATGTTACCTCTTGGCTCAGATCTTTCAGGGGCGTGACGTGGCCCAGAGGAGAGGTCAGAAAACTTTTCCTTTAAAAACGTGAGTAGTAAATATTTTCGGCCTTGCAGGACATGTGGTCTTTGCTGCAACTATTCAGCTCTGCAGTGGTAGCATAAAAACAGTCATGACAATATGTAAACAAATGGTATGTCTATGTCCCAATAAATTCTTCCCTTACAAAAAGAGCTGAGGCTATATTTGACATAGGGCCATAGCTAGATGCAACCCTGAGTTAAAATCCAAAATCCTTTCTATGACATACATTTTGCCCTTTTCAATTCTTGAGCTTCATCTTAAATGCCTTTTTTGCTCCAGCCTGTGTTCCAGGAATACAAAACTACTAATAGTTCTTTGAACACATCAGGTTATTTTGTGCTTTGTGACCTTGCAGTGTTCCATCACCTGGTATTGGCTCCCAGGTGTTTAGTAAAAGCTATTCCTATTAAACACTCAGATGAAGCATCACCTTAAAAACCTTTTCCATCCCTTCCTCCTTGCCTCACCTTCACAGGCTTGCTCTCACTCTGCTGTGCCTCAGTGTACCCTGCGTGCACTGCTATTAACCGATTTTAAATACATAACTGAAATTTATTGACATATCTCTCCTTCACTAGACATGGACAAGAAGTATAACTAACTAGAATATAACCCCTTGCCTGAACATCATAGAGATCTAATAATTTCTTTTGAACAGAAAACAAATGAATAAACAAACTGCTTCTACACCAGATTCTCAAGCAGTGATCTATCAGGCCTGAAATTAAAGCATCCCCCAAGGTGGAAATTTTACCTCTCCATTTATTTTAATTGTGCATTCAGGTTGTGCATTCTGGTTTCATTTGTTTATTTTTTTTCTCTGTTTGTTTGAATTGAAACACAACGATATTGGTAATGTTTTAAATGGCATGTTTAGAATATAGCTTTGGAGTAAAGAGCCATAATCTTCCTATGCCTGACTTCAAACCATTTAGCAAATGAATGGCTGTTAAGGGAAGAGCTTAAAATTGATGAAGGCAGTAGAGGGACTGACTAAAAAAAAAAAAAAAAAAAAAAGTTTGTTGGAGGTAAAAGTGTAACTCTTGGGAAAGTGAGAAATAAAAGAAGAAAACATCAGACAACCAAATGTTTAAAAGTGCAAACCTCACTGGAAGTGAGAAATCATTTAGTGAAGTGTTCAGATTTAGTGTTAAGTATGAGAAATGGAATGAAGTTAGAGAAAAGACAATTTGGATGGAATACATGAAAAACTTCCTGACAGTGAAAACCGCTGGATTATGGAATTATCCCTTGAGGGAAGTGGTCAAAGTCACATCACTTGAATAGTTGGAATCAAGAGAGACAAAACACCACTGAAAGTTATTTATTTGTTGATTCTTCATAGCAATTGTTAAGGTCCCTAAGGGAAGTGTTCTATCAAATAGATGAGATTTCCGAGGCTCTCTTCAGTTGTTCTGTTTCTGTTTTCCAAATTTTATATACAAATAACAACAACAACAAAAAACAATGTGTTTTATATCTTACTTCCTATGTAGTTATATTTCTTAAATAACATAAAGTTGTCCCAGATAAAATGTGTTTGGGCATTCTATAAATGCTATGCTCTTCATTTTGTTCCATTTTATGTGGAGGGGAAAAAAGAGAATTTGGTATCATAGTACCTGTGGTTTGTATCCTTTCTTCTATGCATGGTTGTATATACCCAAGCCACTAAATCTCTCTGAGGCTTAGGTTCTGCGTTCATACTATGGTGATCAAAAATGATACAATTTTTTTTGCATATAACACCCAGTGCACAAACAATGAATCATGGAACACATATCAAAAACTAATGATGTAATGTATGGTGATTAACATAACATAATAAAATTTAAAAAAAGATAATTTTTGTAAGGGCTGGATGAACCACAAAGCAGTATACAAATATCATTTGATAAAAGCTAAATGCGTATTGTAGTTAACACCGTTTTTATCTTCACAGTTAAGATTACTATCTCATTCTAAATTGATTATATATTTAAGTTTCTCTTTTCTGATAGTAGTAATGACTTACACTAATATAGAGCATTCTAGCTCATATTCTTTGCCTTAGCCATAGGAAGAGGAGAAGGCATTGGCAATAAACCTTAGTGAAACTCATTCAGAATTAAATCATAGTGCTAGGGCCCACAGTGGCAGAGCTTTCTGGGTGAGTTGAGTAGCTGTAGATGCGTGTGCATATTTATGGGTGAGGGTGCAAATACTTGCATACCTCACAGCCTCTGATAACTTCACAAATCAATGGATCACATAGAAAATTTCGGACTGTGTTTGGCAAGTCTTCTCAATTTACTATTGGGGCAACCTACCTGGTGATTATTCTGAACATTCCCTTCTTTTTTTTTTTAAGATTTTATTTATTCATTCGTGAGAGAGAGAGAGAGAGAGGCAGAGGGAGAAGCAGGCTCCCAGCTGAGCAGGGAGCCCAACGTGGGACTCGATCTCAGGATCCTGGGATCATGACCTGAGCCGAAGGCAGACGCTTAACCATCTGAGCCACCCAGGCGCCCTGAACATTCCCTTCTTATTATACGAATGGTACCTGGAGTGGTTGTGAATCTTCAACACAGATAGGACTGGCTGTTTCTCAAAAATGGCAGGGAAAAAAACATGCCTTAAGTTCATACATATTATTGAATGCCTCATAATGCTACTATAAAACTCTGCAAACCTATTTGGGGTAATTCTAAAGCGAGAGCCAAGTGCAGACCAACAGGAACTGTGATAACAGCATCATTTGGCTAATGTGCTGTTTATGTACACAAAATGCTTTGCAAATGGTAAGGGGAAAATCACCAGCAGAATAGTTTCTAAAAGCATCTTAGTTTTCTAAAGCCATACTTATCTAAAATTGTAACAAAGAACAGCAGGAGGTGTGTGACAATGAAGCCAGCACAAAATGAATGAAGTTTCAGCCAAATGTCAAAATATAAGGAAGGAATTTCTGAGGCAAAAAGAAAAAAAAATTGTATTGGGAAATGGGAATACAGTAGTTTTACAGAGATTTGGAACTTTAAATTATTCAGAACTGGTACAATCAAAACTAAAGCACGTGCATGTGTACCATCTGCTTGCCTCTAAAGAGGAGTCTTTGGAGAATTAATTTCAGCTGCCAGAGTTGCAGGAGAGGAAACTGGTCTCTAGTTTATCCGAATCATTACTGGAAAACAGGAACTCAAGAACAGAGAAGAAACTCAGACCGTCTGGCTCTGTCTCCTTGGAGAGATATTCCCTAGAGATTTCAGCAGCTACAGAAAAATATGAAGGTAGGTACAGAGAAAAGAGGAACAGCCTGTAACATCAAATTTAGGATAAGAGAAGTGAAGTGCTTTTGATTCAAAACATGTTTTAAGGTAGTCGTTAGTACTTAAATAAAGATTTAACTGTCTCATGAATATTTTTTTTTTTCCGAGACGTAAACTAAATTTTCTAGTAATGTTAAATCCTGGTTGGCCGTGTCATGCTTAGGCCAGATATTTACTCTTGTTTATCTTCTACTCACAGGATGTAGAATCTGACATTTTCTGCCAAATTGGAAAATGAAGAATCGATACTCCCGGGAATTAAATCCTAGGTTCTAGTGAGTCTTTAATTTCATAGCATTAATGCTACTAGTTTTGTCAGTAATCCTCTCTACACATGTAGTCTTCGCTTACAGAATAAACTAGTCAGCAAATACTTACAGTGTTTCTACAAGTAAAAGAATATCAAGAAGCGGGGCGCCTGGTTGGCTCAGTTGATTAATTGTCTGCCTTCGGCTCAGGTCATGATCTTGGGGTCCTGAGACTGAGCCCCACATTGGGCTCCCTGCTCGGCGGGGAGTCTGCTTCTCCCTCTCCATCTGCCCCAGCCCCCACACACTCATGCTCTTTCTCTCCCTCTCAAATAAATAAAATTTAAAAAAAATAATATCAAGAAGCATAATTTATAGCCTGTGATTTTAAAGATTCAAAAATTTAAATAGTAGTAACTGAACACTCATTTTTAGACTTAAATAACTATACAAGAGATTAATAGCAGTTCAAAATAAAAGATGTTCAACATCACCAATCATCAGGGAAATGCAAATCAAAACCACAATGAGATATCATCTTACATCTGTTAGAATGGCTAAAATCAAAGAGATAAGAAATAACAAGTGTTGGTGAGGATGTAAAGAAAAAGGAACCCTCATGCACTGTTGCTGGGAATGTAAATTGGTATGGCCACTGTGGAAAACAGTATGGAGGGTCCTCAAAAAAATTAAAAGTAGAAATACCATATGATCCAATAATTTCACCACTGGGTATTTACCAAAGGAAAATGAAAACACTAATTCAAAAAGAAATATGCATCCCTATGTTTATTGCCACATTATTTACAATAGCTGAGATATGGAAACAACATAAGTGTCCATCAATAGATGAATGGGTAAGAAACATGTCACACAGACACAGACACACACACACACACACACACACACACACACACACACACACAGAGGAATATTACACACCCATAAAAAAGGATGAGGTTGTGCTATTTGAGACAACACGGATGGACCTAGAGGGTACTATGCTAAGTTAAATAGACAGACTGAGGAAGACAAATCCCATATGATTTCACTCATAAGTGGAATCTAAAAAAAAACAAAAATAAAAACAAAATACAAACAGGAAACAAATGAATAAGCAAAGAGCAGAATCAGACCTATAAATACACGGAAGAAACTGATGGTTGCCAAAGGGGAGGGGAGTTGGGGGACGAGCAAAATGGATGAAGGAGAGTGGATAAAGTACAGGCTTTAGTTATGAAATGAATAAGTCTCCAGAAAAATAACACATCACAAGGAATATAGTCAATGATACTGTAATAATGTTGTATGGAGACAAATGTAAGTGTAGCTGAACATATGGTGAACATAGCATAATGTATAAACTTGTTGAATCACTAGGTTGTACATCTGAAACTAATGTAACATGTGTGTCCACTATACTCAGGTAAAAAAAAAATAGCAATTCAAAATATGTCAAAAGACATCATATAACTAAATACCAGGCAAATCTACACATTATAGGTATTATATGTTCAAAGAAAAGATGAAATCATGTCAGTTATAATAGATAAGAAAGAATGCCTAGAGATCAAATTAGAACTGAGTTAATGAAAAAGATTTCAGCAGTGAAAATACACTATGGGGCATCCAAAGATGGGAAAAGGATTAGCTTAATTCACTGAGGAATATGATGGAGAAATAAAATAAATGGATGGATGGATAAACAGATAGATAAATATTAGCTTTTCAAGTCCTCCAGTTTCTTTAGATAGGACATGTAAATGTTGAATAAAATTTATCTGTGAGAGTCCAGAATATTCACTTTTTTTTGTGCGTCATATAATTAATGAATAGCCATTATCAAACACACACTCATGCAGAAAGTCCTTTTCAAGAACAGAACTGAAAAGTACATTCTCTTACAAATGAGCATATTTACTAAAATATCAGTTCAAGCAAATTGAAATATTAAACACTAAATTGTACATAAAACTGTATCCAACTTAAGTAACAGAGACTCAGTCGGGTGCATAAAAACCAGCTTCTGAGCCCAGTAAATAATATAATTAGCACATAACATTCATTTTTTGTTTTGTTTTCTATTCTCCTCTAGTTGGGAAATTTATATTTGGGAAAATAGATTAAAAAGATGTGCTTGGTAGTAAAAACAGTGCTCACATATTAATGTTTATATATAACTATCCTCTGCTTTTTGAAAGTTTGCTTTATGCCATTTCACCTTTATGAAAGACCTACCTGTTTTCCCTATCGGAAAGAAATTCAAAAAGGATTTTCACTCAACCAAAATAGGCAAAAAGTGGAAACAGTGTTCAGAAGTGTGTGTTTTGCAGCAAGCTATTACAGAGGCAGAGTGAGCCCCCCAAGCAGTGAGAGTGGCCCTGCCAAACTCATTCCTGGGAACTACACTCAGCATGTCAGCATCAAATTGCCAGAGCTTTGACCTGTGTTTGTGAGCATCCGTGCTTTATCTCCATTTATTGTGTGCATCCATTAACAAGATGTGTCCTAAGATGTTAGAAAAGTCCAACAGAGAGGTTATTTTTTATTGGGGGGGGGCAGTTCTAGGAATGCTCCAAACTTTTCCATATAAATTATGGTACGTGGTAAGTGCTTCTTCCCTTTACCCCATTTCAGCTCGCACAAAGTTTCACAGGAATGCTCCACTTCCACAGAGTAGAGGAAACCTGTATTGAGCAACAAATATGCTTTAGGCATTATACAAAATCCCTGATATGCATTATCTCATTCCACTACTGCACTATGAGTTGTAGGTATTTACCCCATTTTTACATGAGGAAATGAGGCATAGAGGAATATAAGTGGAAAGGTAAAATATTAACACTGAATCTTCATTATTCATTTTGCTAAATAGTTTAAGTGTAGATGCTTATCAATGTTTTCCAGTACTTTGATATCACTACACCATAAATCATTGACAAACTAACTCTCAACTATAAAGGATCTTCTCAGAAATTCAATAATCAATAAATTAGTATCAACGCTAGAATCTGATGGGCTGATAAAAGAGGTAAATTTATTTTATCCTCTGACACAGGGAAGAGGAAATCTAATGGGATAAGAGAAATCAAAACATAGCAATCATGGATTTCGTGCTCATGGTAAGAGGGGGAGATGTGGTCTAGGTCTCTGAGCATAAGACCACTTACAACTCATTTATAGGTGAGAATATTAGAAGGCTAGACAATTACACACAGACTTTCCAAGTCCATAATTGTCATTACTCTTAAAATATATTTGAACAGTATAGTTCTGGCATAAGTTCTCCAAAAATTATTTAGGGAAGCTTTAGTTATAGATGATTTTAAGTAAAAGATATTTTAGAAAAATCTTCATATATGAAGCTGAATTTTGCTTACTAACAGTTTTCACACAAAGTTATAGAATTTGAAGTAAGTTATTTTTTTTTATTTAGATGGGATTGTGGTTTTTTAGTGGCACAAACCAGTTTTTCCATTGGTGAATGTCCAATTCCTACCACCACCTGTGTGTGACAATTATATTACAGGGACTTTAAGCCCAGTAAAAGTCATGGGATGGTAATATAGGCTTGAAGTAAAAGAAAATTAGTTGGCTACAGGCAGGAATTCAGACCAGATGGGACAATGACCTCTTATAATATGGCAACTCCCCTCTGCCTTTTTTCTATCAAAAGGATAGTTATTCCTACACAAGTCACCACAATAGGAAAACAGAGACAGTCGTTTTGAATCATCTTAAAGCTCTGTGGAAGCCTTGAGAACAATTTTGTTTCTTCAAAGTAAAATAAAAAGTGCCTTTGATTTTCTTAAGCTCCTTCCAGTTTTACAGAAATATTAACATGTAACATTTGCCTTTATTACAGTCATTAGATAAATGCCAATTTAGTGTTAGAAGAAATGCATTTTCAGCTGAAATGGAGCCAAGTTGTCCTAGTTAGTTATGTTAAAGAGAATCAGAAATTAATCAGCCTACTATTAGGGCACAGCTGTTTTTTGAAATGTTTCTTTGATTTTCAAGAGTTTATATTTTAAAGAGTTATTATTACACATAATGGTAAGACTAAAATTTGAGAGCAAGGCACACTTTAAGCAAGCTGGCATTCCAGGGGAGCAAAAACAGCTTCTTCCCTCCAGTTATGACCTTTGAGCAAGTCCTTTCTCATTCCCAGATATACCAAGTGGAGATATTATATTATGATGAAGCATAAACTTAGAAGAATCAGCTTTATACACTGAGGGAACTCAAAAGTTTGTCATGTTTTTTTAAAGTTCAGAAACTACAGAAGAGAATTCTGCACCCTCAAGTTATTAATACAATAACAAAATTCATTAGCTGAATGTGATGACATAGTAATAGTCTTCAAACCAACAATAAATACCTTTTTATAAGCATTGTGTTTACCTTAATAGCCTTTTTAGCTCAAAGGCAAAGGTTTGTGTCATCCTTAACTGAAGCACACTTATATTGTCTCTTGCTGAGCAGCTGAGAGCAGGTTAATGCACTGCCACAATAATATATTTTTTAAACATTTTTTTTCTCTCAAACGAATGAGGATAGCATTTGCATCAATGTCATGACACATGGTATAATTGGAGGGTTCTGGGCCATGAATACATATCAAGCTGTTAGACCCCTGAAATTTGCTTAAACAGTATGGGTACTAGAAGCAGAACAGATGCCCTCATTTCAATGCCAATACATCACTCCATCCCCTTAAGCTTTGTAATCGTCAGTTCAATATCAGAATCAGGGTCAGAAACTGTAGAGTTCATTACAGATTTCCTTCCTTCTAATAACCTAAGAGTGCAAAAAAGGCATGCCTGAAATATATTAATTGTTCCATGTTTAATCTTTCATTTCAACCTAGATCTGTAAGGTTTCAAAGCTATACCTGTGTCTTTAATATGTATAGTTCAGCAGTCACTACATCTTATACATTCCTGGAATGGAGAGATTTTAAAAATTTCATAGCAAGTAATAAAGGTACAAAAAGAATTCGATGTTGCTCAAAGGAAAGGCAAATTTTCTTTTAACCCACAAGCAGGTGTATATAAAAATGCAATAGTGATGTTTATGTTTTATAATTAAACCAATAAATAACTACACACTTTTATCTTCCTAAATAAATACACCTTTTCCTGTCCTTAATATTTCTGGGTATAGACATTAACAACTAGAATAAGTAAAAATAAAATATTTATTGGACAAATAGAACCCATAAGTTCCACTACAATAACAAACATTCCTGACTGTTTACCATGTGTCTGTCCTCCTGTCAAGAGCTCCCATCTGTATCTCACAATAGGCCAACACAGTTTTAGGACACATTTTATGGATAAATAAATTGAGGCTCAGAAGTTGGGTTTCTGATTACCAGAGGTCCATTAAGTGTCAGAGCTAGAATGAGAATCCAAGTCAGCTTCACATAATGTCCATGTTGTTAATTAATCATTACTGCTTCATGACAAGCACATATGCCCAGACTAGACATCATGTCACACAGATTCCTAGACCAGACTCAAACTAGTTGTGGGTCTTAGTAAAGTCACTTTCCCTTAGTTCTCAGAATCTACATCGCTTTGGTCCCTCCAATTCTAAAATCCTATGTACTATTTTTTTTAAAGATTTTATTTATTTAGTTATTTATTTGAGAGAGAGAATGAGAGAGAGAGAGCATGAGAGGCAGGAGGGTCAGAGGGAGAAGCAGACTCCCCGCTGAGCAGGGAGCCAGATGTGGGACTCGATCCCGGGACTCCAGGATCATGACTTGAGCCGAAGGCAGTCACTTAACCAACTGAGCCACCCAGGTGCCCCCTATGTACTATTTTAAACTAAACCAATCTTGTAAGATCTAATTCACCAATTTTCCTTTCATTCAAAACTATGATTTACTTAAGTCCTGGATTCAATTAAAGAACACTGCACTCCAAAGTGATGTATTTCCAGGGCCTACTCAGTGCAATTTGAACATTTCATAAGAAGTCACATAAGCAAACATTTCTGAGTCGACCGCAAATAAGATGCTGAAGTCCATAGAATTCTAAGTGTAAGCATCTAAATACCAGTTAACAGCTGACTGAGCAAGAATTTCTGAGATTATACTGAAGAATTTAGAAAAAGAATTTTCCTACATGAAAGTGCTTTTGTCTTTTCTTTCCCATCAGAAAAAAAGTGCTTATACCCATACCTAGCTAATACTAGTGTCATAAAATGAGATATGTTTGTGTGTGAATATACCTTATCCAAATATATGTATTTAATATTTTGGCTTACAGTTTCCTGGAGAGAAAGGAAGAAACAATGCAGGATACTGTGAATATTAAGTTCTCTATTCCTTATCATATTATTTTAATATTCTATAAATTTTACTAATACTTAGAGATACAAGTTAAAGCTTTGCATTTAAAGCTCAAATTTTTATGTAGCATTTTAAAATGAGGTTACAAATGCTGCAGTGTGCAAGAGGTAAAAATAAAGGAAAAGACTATAGGTTTCAAATTTGGGGAAGCAATTTCAAATTTCTGCTGACACTTTTTTCTACAACTATATGATTATCAGCGAATGTTACTCTTATATTTTCATTAATTTTTAGGAATATTTAACCAATATTTGCCCTCCATTATCCATTCTATGAATCACAAAAGAATGAAATATTTTCACTTACGGAATGCATTTTTATGTACTATTATCTGGTAGATATTTTATCTTCAGAAGCAAGTTACCCTAAAAAAAAAGAAGAAGAGAGGAGAAAAGAAAAGGTAAATATGTCAGAAGGTCAGAATGTGGTAATTGCTAAGAAAAAAAGTAAAGCAAGAAAGTAGGTAGGGGATACCAGAAAATAGTGCAATGTTTAAATAGGGCATTAGGGATAGGTTAACAACAAAGAGATCCTTGAGTTAAAAACTACATGAAGTGAAAGAGAATTGTGAAGATGTCTGAAAAGAATGCAGCTCAGGCAAAGAAAAGACCTTTTGTAAAAGCCTTCAGACAAGTTCACACACATGTGGTGTGTTTCAAGAAAAGCAAGATAGCCAATGATGTTGAGCAAAGTAAGCAAGGGGCAAAAAGCTGAAGGTTTGTTTTTTTTTCTTTTAAGAGGGCTAGAAATTGTAGAGCCTTTAAACATTACTAACCAAGGCTTTCGGCTTTACTTCATTTGGAAAGACATTGGAGAACTTGGAAGCAGGGCCATGGGATGATCTAAGTTAAAAGAATCCAGGAGGCTGCTCTGTTAAGTTTAGGTTCTAAGGTGGTAAATGCATTAGCAGGGAGATCAATTAGAAGGTCATGTAAATAATACTACGTAGATACAACAGCATTATAGACCACCATAGTTGCAGTGTGGTTAATGAAGTAGACAGATTTCCTGATAAACTTTGAAGAAATAACAAATGTGATTTGCTGAGGAGTTGGTTATGAAGTAAGGGAGAGGAGGAATTCAAGTGTAACTCTATGGCTTTGCCCTGTGCAATTTGGAGTTGCCATTCACTACAGTGGGAAAAGCCACATGATAGGCAGGTTTGAAGGGGAAAAAGAGAAAGATCAGAAGTTCAGTCTTAAACCTGATAAGGTAAAAATACCTATTGAAAATTCAAGACCAGATAGATAGGAAGGTGTTGGACTTCTGAGGCTGGAGTTCAAAAAAGACATCAAGTCTTGAAGTATTAGGATGGGAAGCATTACAATAAAGATGATATTAATCCTTATGGCTATTGGAAATTACCAATGGCTATGAAAAATAGAAAAGATAAAAGTTTAGTTTGATGAGTAGGAAACAGGAAAGGAGCATGAAATGGAATGGCTAAAGGGGAAAGAGAAAAACAGCAGAATGTGGTGTGCAGGAAGCCAAGTTAAAAAGTGTTTACAAGGAACACTGTAGCATATGCTGATAGGAAGTTAAGTACATTAACCTTAATGGAGGTCATTGGTGATTTGTCAGGAGCAGAACAGTAGAGCAGTAAGGGCAAATTCTGCCTGAAGAGGAGTTTGAGACAGCAAGAATAGACAAACTTTCCTAAGGAGCTTCTTATAAAGAAAAGGAGAGGATTGATACAGTAACTGGTTGAAGTTGTATATTAGTTTTACGTTTGTTTTTTTTTAGTTTCTTTTTTAAAATGGGAGAATTATGGTTTTTGTGTATGCTGATGAAAGTCATCCTCTAGAGACTGAAAAACTGATTTTGTCTGAAATGAAGGAGTGTTGCTGGTACATTATTCTTGAAGAAGCATAGAAAGATGTTATTCACTAGATACACAGAAGTCCTGACCTTCAGTTTGAGTGTGGGAAGTATATCCAACATAACTGAAGGAATGGCATCATATGTGGCAAAAATGCAGGAGTGCTGTTGTTTATAACTGTGGGAGCTTGTGGAAGTTCTCTCCTGAGAGCTCCTATTTTGTTTTTTGTGTGTTTTGTAATGGGATCTGAAATCAAGTCATTTCAGTAAAAGTCAGAATAAAAGAGAAAGGGTTAGATGTTTAAAGAAAGGGGCAAACAATTTTCATTTGGGATACAGAGAGTGAATGGAAAAAGGAAATGTAGTTTGACTCCTAGGTAAAACTGAGGGCCCCAAAGATACAAATGTAGTGATCCGAAGGGGCACCTACACCCCAATGTTTATAGCAGCAATGTCCACAATAGCCAAACTATGGAAAGAGCCCAGATGTTTTTCGAGAGATGAATGGATAAAGAAGATATGATATGGATATCATACACAATGGTATACTACTCAGCCATCAAAAAAAAAAAAAAGAAACCTTTCATTTGCAACTATGTGGATGGAACTAGAGGGTATTTTGCTAAGTGAAATAAGTCAATCAGAGAAAGACAAGTACCAATGATCTCACTCATATGTGGAATTTAAGAAACCAAACAACGGATCATAGGGGAAGAGAGGAAAAAAGGAAACAAGACGAAATCAGAGAGGGAGACAAACCATAAGAGACTCTTAATCATAGGAAACAAACTGAGGGGGAAGGGGGTTTGGAGGATGTGGTAACTGGGTGAGGGACATTAAGGAGGACACATGATCTAATGAGCACTGGGTGTTATATAAGGTTGATGAATCACTGACCTCTGCCTCTGAAACCAATAATACATTATATGTTAATTAACTGAATTTAAATTTTAAAAATGCACCTAGAAAAAAGAACTGAGGGCCCAATAAAGGCTGGTATTCCTCAATTTAACGTGAAACAACTCAACATACTTGTTTCTTTTACTCCAGAGACATTCAAGTACTATGTGCAGTCACTGAGCACTCAGACTATAATCTTTAACCAGAGTTAGGATTTCGCCAAAAAACTGTGTGGATATAAGAGAAGAGTAAGAGACCCCAAGGCATATGGGCAGAGAGGACTTAAAATAATGTATCCATACACAGACCTCTTTCAATCACTACATATCCAATAAATGATTATGGAACATCAACTACATGCTAAGAAATATTTCAGGAACTTGGGAAATATTGGTGGAAACAAATATCCCTGTCCTTAAGAAGCTTACATTCTAATGGAAGAAGACAGACAGGTATGAAGGAAGATAATAAATAAATAAATAAATGTCTTAATAAATGATAAATGCTACTAGAAGAAAAAGTAGAAGAAAAAAGGAGGATCAAATATGCTCAGTGGGAGTGTGAAGCATCTAATTTAGAGTGGTCAGGGTTTGCCTCATTGGGAATGTAAGATTTGGGCAGGCATGAAGGAGATGAGGAGTTAGCAAGGCAGATACCTGGAGGGAGAGCATTCTAAAACTGCTCAAGAAAAGTTCCAACATCCGAAGTGTGCCTGGCACATTCAAGAAACAGCAAGAAGGATTTCATGCCCATGGTATGGTGAAAATGTGGGAACACAGCAAGAGATGGGGTCAAAGAACTAAGAGTGGTAGGGGAAGAAAATCATGCTTGCCATTTCAAGGCCTTTAGCTTTTCATCTGAGTGAAAACAAAACAAAACAAAACAATACAGTCATTGCATCATTTTGAGCAAAGCCATGATATGATTTAACCTAACTGTTAAAAGAATCATTATGACTCTTTTGTTAAGAATAAACTGTAGAGAGACAAGGGGATGAAGCAGGGAAATTTGTGTATTAATTGGCCTCCACTAGCTTACTGTAAGATAGGAAAACCACCAAATCTCAGTGCTTGTACAAAAAAATATTTACTGTACTCTCATGTTGCACATTGGCTAGGAGTAGCTATGGCTCTGTTCCCTGAGGCTTGTTCATTTTAGGATCCAGGATAAAGAACAGCCCATATCTGGGGAATGTCATTCTCAGTGCAGAAGGAAAAAAAAATGAGAGAAATGGTAGCCCCACAAAATATTTTTTTAAGCTTCTGCCAGGAATTCCACCTAATATCCCCAAGCATTTTGTTAGCCAATTCTTCTCCTTCAAGAAGTGGCACTGCAAGCAATATTGGCTACATAATTTGAAAACCCCAATGCAAAATTGAAGTGTGAGATCTCTTATTCAAAAGACATTAGACATTTCAGGCGCCTGGGTGGCTCAGTTGGTTAAGCGACTGCCTTCGGCTCAGGTCATGATCCTGGAATCCCGGGATCGAGTCCCACATTGGGCTCCCTGCCTCAGCAGGGAGTCTGCTTCTCCCTCTGACCCTCTTCCCTCTCGTGCTCTCTATCTCTCATTCTCTCTCTCTCAAACAAATAAATAAAATCTTTAAAAAAAAACAAAAGACATTAGACATTTCAAGATGGCAAGAGCAGAGCATTAACCCAAGTGAAGGTCACACACTCAAGAAGCTGACACTGACTACAAGTTACATGGAAATGAGCAGGTCTGCATAATACTCTAAAAAGAAAGAGAAATAAATATGTGGATAATTAGGAATAATAATACTATCTACCATAAATTTATAGATGGCTACTGATGTAATCCAAGTGTGTGATTATGTTGGTTTAAGTCATGTGATCATTGTAGTGGAGATTGAAGGATGTGATTGGTTTCTGAGAAGATTTTCAGAATAGTGCTTGATATATTAGAGAGAGAGGTGTTAAAGGTGATACCAGATTTTATCCTGAACAATTGGAAAAGTGGAGGTGCCAATAACTGAGATGGGGAAGACTATAGGTGGCATGGTAGAAAATCAAGAGTTTTAGACATGATAACTTCAAGAAATGTATTAAATGTTCAAGTAGACATGCCACAAAGTATTTGGATATACATATCTGGAATTTTTGAAATAGATCTGTGTTAAATGAACTGGGGAATCACGGGCTGACAGCTGAAATTAAAATTCACATTTGCAATCACCAAAATAATGAGTGTAGATAGAAGAGTGAAAAAGCAGTAAGCGGTAAGCTGTGGTGTACTTTAATATTTAAGGTTCAAGAAAAAGCAAAGGAGTCTATGACAGCAACCAATGAAGTAAGAGGGAAAAAAATCTAGTGAACTTGATATTATGGAAACCATGTAAAGAAAATGTATCACAGAGGGTCAACTGTGCCCAAAGCAACAAGCAGATTCAGGAAGAAGAGAATTGACAATTGAATTTAGTAATGCGGATGTCATCAGTGACTGTAACAAAAGCAGTTTTAAGTGGATCAGTGGGAGCAAAAGCCAGATTGCAATGACTTTTAGAAAAGGAGAGGAATTAGACACAGTGAGTATAGCAACTCTTCAGCAGAAATTTTGTTTTTCAGAAAATCTGACATTTTTTTTTCCTTAGTCTCAGACATTTTGATTAAGTATACCACACGTCATGGAAAAATTTCACATTCCAAAAGTTTTGCATTTCAAGATAGCCATGAAAAGGGACATCTGGAATTCTTTCATATTAAGATAAGCCATGAGAAAATAGAAACAATTTCTTTTTTCTTATTAAAACCAGGAAAACATACTTTTCAAATCAAAACTGACCTAAATATTATCCAAATAGAATTATGATGTAAATTTTGAACAGTAAACTTAGTCCTTTTTTATTCCTGTTTCCAATTTTTGTGGAACTTTGGACTCTTTTACATATGCTTTACTGTGAGTTTACCTATGAGTTTCTTCTTTTTCTTTGACAGCTCCAACATGGAGGGGAAAAAAAGAAATAGATGGAGAGGAAATTGGGATCATAAGAATCATTTTTTCCCCTTTGTTTTCTTTCTTGTTTTTTTTTTCCCCAAATGGGAGAAATAAACACATTTGCAAGTGTATAAAAATAAGAATGAAAAATAAATCCTAGAGGAGAGAGAAAAGAGAAGTACATTTTTGAAGCCATGTCCTTAAATACGTAAAAATGGGTAAGAGAATAAAAAGAGGAATTAGCTTTGGATAGGACTATAAAAATTCATCTATGACAGTAGTTCTCAAAAAGGTCACCCACTTATCTGCCTATCCCTGCCAGAGAACATTTGGTAATCCATGGAGACATTTTTGTTGGTCATGACTGGGAGGGGGGTTTCTGCTAGCATTTAATGGGTAGAGGCCAAGGATGCTGTCAACCATCATACAGTGCACAGAACAGCTCCCACAACAAAGTATTATCCAATCCAAAATGTCAATAGTGCCAAAGTTGAGAACCCCCGACCTATGGTTACAGAAGAGGAGGTAAAGTATATGGGAATGAGATGATAATGAATTAAATGTTTCAGTGCGGTAGAAACCAAGATCATCAATAAAAAAGACAAAGATTGGGGAGGCAGAAAGAATTTAACTGTATGAGTTTTTATTATCAAGCAAATTCAAAGAAATGAGAAAAAGGTACAAGAAAATTGAGAGACTATGAGAATATTTATAATGATTAACCACAGAATTTAATCTAGGTAAGGAAAGGAGTGGAGATATTAAGGGAGTGAGGAAAAATGACAATGTAGTGTGGGCAGTGAATTGAAGGGTTAGCAGGTTGGATCAGGTATGAGGTAAAAGTGAGCAAGTCTGAAGGAAGTGGTTGTCAAATAGGGAGTGTATTAAATTAAGATGATGGAAGTGTTGCAATTCTACCTGAGAGAGGGTGGAAGATAAGATTGCTAATGAGAGAAAGATTTTCAAGGACTGAAAGTCTAAAGTATTGAGGTATCATTTGCATCTATGTTGAAATTGCTAGGGATTCAGATGGGATAATCTTAGAAACAGTGACTGAATAGGTAGATACCATTATTGAGAAGAGGCAGAATGGATTTGAGGTCAATGAATGACAGCTAATATGAGGGATAATTGGTGATATAACATGAAGATATAAGATATAAAACTAGAGGGTGTTCGGGAAGAATAGTCTCAAAGTCAAAATAGGGATCAAAGACACCGACAACTTACCAGCCAGAAGTACAGTCATACGTGGGAGATAATTGTGGGTTTAGTTCTAGTCCACCACAATAAAGTGAATATCTCAAGAAAGTGAGCCAAATGAATTTTTTTGTTGTTTTTCAGTGCATATAAAGATTGTTTACACTATATCTTAGTGTATTAAGTACACAATAGCATTACATCTGAAAAAAATAAGCATACCTTAATTAAAATAATTTATTGCTAAAAGTTGTTAAACATTATCTGAGCTTTCAGCAACTCATAATCTTTTTGCTGGTGGAGGGTTTTGCCTTGATGTTGATGGCTGCTGACTCATCACCATGGTGGTTGCTGAAGGTTAGGGTCATTGTGGCATTTTCTTAAAATGAGACAACAATGAAATTTGCTGCATTGATTGATTCTTCTTTTAAAGAACAGTTTCTCTGTAGCATGTGATGCTGTTTGACAGCATTTTATCCAAAGAAGAAAGTCTTTCAAAAATAGGAGTCAATCCTCTCAAATCTTGCCACTGCTTTATCAACTAAGTCTGTGTAATATTTTAAATCCTTTGTTGTCATTTCAACAGTCTTCACAACATCTTCACTAGGAGTAGATTTCATCTGAAGGAACCACTCACTTTGCCCATTCATAAGAAGCAACTCCTCATCCATTAAAGTTTTATCATGAAATTGCAGCAATTCAGTCACATCTTTAGACTCCACTTCAGATTCTAGTTCTCTTGCTATTTCCACCACATCTGCAATTACTTCCTCCAGTGAAGACTTGAACGCCTCCAAGTCATCCATGAAGGTTGGAATCAACTTCTTCCAAACTCCTGCTAATGTTTGTATTTTGGCCTTTCTCATGAGTCATGAATGTTCTTAATGACATCTAGAATGGTGAATCCTCTCCAAAAGATTTTTGATAGAATTTGCCCAGCTCCATCAGAGAGAGTGCTATTTGTGGCAGCTACGGCCTTACAAAATGTTATTTCTTAAATAATGAAACTTGAAAGTTGAAATTCCCCCTTGATTCGGGGGCTGCAGAACGGATGCTGTGTTAACAGGCATGAAAACAACATTAATCTCCACAATTGTACATCTCCATCAGAGCTCTTAGGTGACAATGAGCAGTAATATTTTGAAAGGTATCTTTTTTTTTTTTCCCTGAGCAGTAGGTCCCAACTATAGGCTTAAAATATTCAGTAAATCATGCTATAAACAGATATGCTGTCATCCAGGCTTTGTTCTTCCACCAATAGAGCACAGGCAGCATAGATTTAGCACAATTCTTAAGGGGATGGAATAGTCAATGAGCACTGGCTTCAATTTAAAGTCACCAGCTGCATTAGCCCCTAACAAGAGAGCCAGCCTGTTTTTTAAAGCTTTGAGGTCAGGCATTGACTTCTCTCTATCTGTGAAAGTCTTAAACGGCATCTTCTTCCAATATAAAATCATTTCATCTACATTGAAAAATCTGTTGTTTAGTGTAAGCCACCTTCTTTAATTATCTTAACAAGATCTTCTGGATAACTTGCTGCAGCTCCCACTTGCTGCTCCAACTTGCACTTTTCTGTTGGAGGGACAGTTTCTTTCCTTAAACCTCATGAGCAAACCTCCACTAGCTTCCAACTTTCTTTCTGCAGCTTCCTCAGCTCTCTCAGGCTTCATAGCCTTGAAGAGAGTTAGGACCTGGCTTGGGGAGCGTTGTGGCTGATTTGATCTTCTATCTAGACCACCTAAACTTTCCCCATATCAACAATAAGGCTTCTATCTAGACCACCTAAACTTTCCCCATATCAACAATAAGGCTGTTTTGCATTTTTATCATTCATGTGTTCACTGGAGTAGCACTTTTAATTGCCTTCAAGAACTTTTCCTTTGCATTCACAACATGGCTCTTTGGCATAGGAGGCCTAGCTTTTGGCCTATCTTGGATCTTGATGTGCTTTCCTCACTAAGCTTAATCATTTCTAGCTTCTGATTTAAAGTGAGAGATGTGTAACTCTTTCTTTTCCTTGAACACTTAAAGGCCATTGTAGGGTTATTAATTGACCTAATTTCAATATTTCAGTAGTGTTGTGCCTCAGGGGATATGGGGGCCCAAGGAGAGGGAGAGAAATGGGGGAGCCACTGGTCTGTGAATCAGTCAGAACACACAGCATTTATTGATATGTTTGCCACTTTAGGTGGGTTCATTTTGTTGTATCCCAAAACAATTACAGAAGTAATATCAAAGATTATAAATCACAGATCACCAAAACAAATATAATAATGAAAAATTTGTGAGAACTATTCAAATTTGGTACAGAGACCCAAGGTGAACAAATTCTGTCAGAAAAATGGTTAACACAAGGTGGCCACAAACTTCAATTTGTAGAAAACACAACATCTGCAATGTGCAATAAAGTGAAGAACAATAAAATGAGTTATTCCTGTAAAGGTTGAGGGAGAAAAAAAGCCACCACCTGACAGGGTGCAGAGAACACATTGTCCCTACTGCAGAGTTAATCTCTCTCAAGAGCAAAACAGTGATGGGAATTTTCAGAAGTGATTTGAGGGTATAGCAGATTTTATTGATAATGGACCATAAATCTCATGGTTCCCAGTGGACGGGTTTCATGAGCTTTAGAAAAATGAGAAAGGATAGAGAATTTGGGATGAGTGGTGGGTGACCTGGGAGCCTGAGGATTCTTGTTGTAGCAGATACTAGCAACAATAAAGTATCTGATGTGGTTAGTCTCAGAGGATCCTCAAAAAATAGTCATGACTAAACTATTAATACTGGAGTCTAGGGAGGGGTAGGTTTCTGAGAACTCCCACTTGACTCCTGAAGAATGGCAGAAAAGGCCTGGCAGAACTGTGGTCACAGTTCCCATGTTCTGGTTTCTAGGGAGAGGTCACTTTATCTCAAAGTATGTGATCCTTGCTGATCTCAGCTGAAGGAGAAAACCTTTCTAACTAAACTTTTCCTTCCCCAACTCACCCTTATTGAATACACAAAGGAACTCCTTCCATACTGATAAGTAAAGGATAAGTGGTCCCACAAGAAAATCAATAAGAAATATAAAATATGTAGCTAGAGCTTGGAAACTAGAGTTATTTATGTAGGTGGGATATAAATATGGGTTTGTGTCTGGCTTCAACCCATACTGGTTGTCTGGCCTGGAGGATGTTTCATAAGCTTTCTATAAATCGCCAGTAAAATGGGAATAAAAATCCTATATACCATACAGGAATTTTTTTGAAGACTAAGTAAGATAAGTCATAAAAAAATTCTTAGCAGAAAGCCAGGCACATGACAAGCATGAAGTAATGTAGTTCATATTTGTTAACTATCTGTATTAATTTTAAGAAGAGAAAAGGACCAGTAAACTTAAGATGTTCAACCTTACTGCAAACTATAAGAATAAGATACAAAGTTTCAACCTACCCAACTGGAAAAAAAAATTAAAAGCATTGATAGCAGCTAATTTTTCAGGGATTATATGGTGAAATAAGCACTCTCATATGTTATTCGTGGTAGTAGTTTTTGGCATTGTCTTTTTGGAAAATAACCTATCTTCACCAATATTCAAAATGTGTATTTTCTTTTTTAAATTTTTTATTGTTATGTTAATCACCACACATTACATCATTAGTTTTGGATGAAATGTGTATTTTCTTGACTCCATCAATCCAAAATTTAGGAATCTGACTCGTGGAAATGAAGGCAAGAGAATGCCAGGATTTATATATCAGAGTATTTATCTTGGCTAAGACCCATAAACTGCAAATCTGTGTTGTTTCAGGGTGGAAAGAGTTGCATTTTTCTTCAGTGCCGCTGGAGGATGGAAGCAGAAGGAACGAGGACCACTGGCTTTTCAGCAATGATGGCAGCAAAAGGGACCAAACCCCACAGTGACAGCAGGTCAGGAGTTGGCAACACCATCAGTGACTCTGGAGGGAAGTAGGGCCTGAAGCAGCCTCCTTAAAACCCAGTGCTGAGAGCCATGTGAGAGAGGAGTAGATCACATAATATTTTTTTAATTTTTTTATTTTATTTTATTATGTTATGTTAATCACCATACATTACATCATTAGTTTTTGATGTAGTGTTCCATGATTCATTGTTTGCATATAACACCCAGTGCTCCATTCAATATGTGCCCTCTTTAATACCCATCACCAGGCTAACCCATCCCCCCACCCCTCTCCCCTCTAGAACCCTCAGTTTGTTTCTCAGAGTCCATAGTCTCTCATGGTTCATTTCCCCTCCGACTCCCCCCCTCTTCATTTTTCCCTTCCTGCGATCTTGTTCTTTTTTTTTTTTAACATATATTATTTGTTTCAGGGATACAGGTCTGTCATTCAACAGTCTTACCCAATTCACAGCGGCCACCATAGCCCATACCCTCCCCAATGTCTATCACCTAGCCACCCCATCCCTCCCACCCCCCCACCACTCCAGCAACCTTCAGTTTGTCTCCTGAGATTAAGAGTCTCATGGTTTGTCTCCCTCTCTGGTTTCGTCTTGTTTCATTTTTCCCTCCCTTCCCCATGATCCTCTGTCTTGTTTCCCAAATTCCTCCTATCAGTGAGATCATATGATACTTGTCTTTCTCTGATTGACTAACTTTGCTCAGCATAATACCCTCTAGTTCCATCCACATTGTTGCAAATGGCAAGATTTCATTTTTTGATGATTGCATAATATTCCATTGTGTATATATACCACATCTTCTTTATCCATTCATCTGTTGATGGACATCTTGGTTCTTTCCATAGTTTGGCTATTGTGGACATTGCTGCTATAAACTACAGGGTGCACATACCCCTTCGGATCCCTACATTTGTATCTTTGGGGTAAATATCCAGTAGTGCAATTGCTAGATCATAGGGTAGCTCTATTTTCAACTTTTTGAGGAACCTCCATACTGTTTTCCAGAGTGGCTGCACCAGCTTGCACTCCCACCAACAGTGTAGGAGGGTTCCCCTTTCTCTGCACCCCTACCAACATCTGTCGTTTTCTGACTTGTTAATTTTAGCCATTTTGACTGGTGTGAGGTGGTATCTCATTAAGGTTTTGATTTGGATTTCCCTGATGCCGAGCCATGTTGAGCACTTTTTCATGTGTCTGTTGACCATTTGGCTTCTTTGGAAAAATGTCTGTTCATGTCTTCCTGTTCATGATTGTAGATCACATAATTTTTAAAACCAAGAGGACTGCCTGGATGAAAACTCCTGCTCAGCCACTTGCTCCTATGAACTGTCCTCAGGTGAGTTATGAAACTTCACTGTGCTACAGATGTCTTATTTGTAACATGAGAAGAAGCAGAGGGCCCACATCATAGGGTCTTTATGAGCGTTGGGTGAGGAAATATTTCAAGTGCCTCTTATGGTGCTTTGTACATATTAACTACTACATAAATGTTTGTTAAAAAAAAAATCAGTTCCAGTATCTCCTTCTGGTTGGATACATCTTCTCAGAATTAAAAAGTGGAATTTGGGAATTTGCCATTGGGAGAACAAACAGTTGAGATTATAGCAAACTGCAGTCTAATATGTTATAGTATGGGTCCTCAAATAGTTTGTTTTTGGTATCCATATTATTAACAATAAAATATATTATGAATTAAAAAAATAATAATACCCACCAGCTATAGAGTACTGGGCCAAATATTTTCTCTATAGTATCTAATCTATGCAACAAACATATAAGGTAGCTATTATTATCCACATTTGATAAAGGAGAAAGCTGAGACTAAGTCTCAGCATTTTGTCCATAGTCAATCATTTAATTAACTGGCAGCCAAGATTTAGACTGCATTAAGTCTAATCCCACAGTTTTGACCATCCATTACCCTGTACTTTCTGCATTATATGACTCAGTCTGGGAACTGAACGTTTTATAAGGCCGTTCTGTTATTGTGCAATATGACCAGTGCTCCACTGGGGTTTTATGGACAGAAAACACAAAAGTAGGTATATATTCAAGCTTTTTTAGCTATAGGAGAATCAGCCTTGATTTAAAAACTGATATACACAAAATCAGCCAACTAAACAAAACGAAATAAACAATAAAATTCTGCCACATAATGGAAAGATGTGATCTTCTAGAGAACAGTATCATTAACAAGATGCTCGGAACCAATTAAATGGTCAAGATTCATAACATCAGAAAGACTAAGCTTGTCCATATTTCATGGATCACTAATCCATATCAGGCGGGTTTAATTAGAGAGGAAGCGTCAAATGATTTCTAGTTGCCTTTCTACATCATTTTAAGTACATTTAAATGTCCAGATTATAATACAATCAGGTTTGAACCAATACTATATCCATTCTCATGTACCCTCTGCTTATTTCCCAGGGAAGTGTGAGCAATCTCATTAGCTTTTCCTGAAGTGACAGATCAATATCACACACACATTTAAGTCTGCACTTCTAAATTCTCAGTATAATTAGCTGCATAGATTATACATTATTAAACTTCATTTTCACTGATTGTCTTTTTAAGATTAAGGTATTAAATATCATATTTAAATATACCAGTTTAATACTACTAGGTGGCTAACATTTCAAAAGCTATTTAACATCTTTATATTTACTTAAGAGACATGTAAGTCATTTAGATCAACCTCTACATACAGGGAAAAACGTGTTATCAATTGGATCCCCAAAATATTTGTGGTTACAATATGCATTTAAAATGCTAATATTATCCCACCAGAAAAGAATCCATTGAATTAAAACAATCTATGCTTACTATCCTTAGCTTACTCTTTATTCCAGTTTTCTTAAACATTAAGTATGCTATTATCAAGATTTTTATGAATATTTTATTAACTTTTCATTGGGAAAAAGTGTGTATTTTTTAATGCAGTTTATAATTCATACTTACACTAAGCTACCAAATAAAGACAGTTAAAAAAAATTGTTTTTGACCTGTCTTCTTTTTCTTCACTAATTATAACTACTAACTACTTATTTTGGTATTACATTATACTATAGGTTATACCTAGAACTTTCTATTGCAAGTAATGTTCTATTCTTAATATTTCTTTGTGTACAGTTTGACCAATATTTATTAGATTGTCACATCCTTCTTTTATTTAAGGGACATCAAATATCAGCTTGTTGGTTCTGATCTGGAGACAGAATTATATGAGTTATTTTCCTTATTATATTCTACTTTAATGAGAGAATGGAAGGCAGAGCAGAGAGAGAGATTTACTATACATTTTTATGAATATAATTTACAAGAAAACAAGCTTTTCTTTTGTGTTACTACGTGTCATATGTCATATTATATTAAACACTGGAGAGTCAAAGAAGTAAAATACATAGTTCCTTTTTCTGAAGAAATTCTAATCCAAAAGGAAAAGTAGCATAATGTAAACTATATGGACTAAAGTTATAAGGAGTTTACATATACAAGAATGAATATTTCCTACCTGGATTGTTGTGGTTGTTTGTCTTTAGTTCTTGTAATTTTAACAAAATTAAAATGTAACTGTGCGTGGATTACCAATGGTTAATTGAGAGAACAAGAATATTTTGGGGGGGAAGAGTAGGAAATACAGATGAAAGTAGCATATACGTATATATAACTACAAAGAGACCTGGAGGCAGAAAATGTGTCACTAAAAGGCATATTAGGCCTCCATAGCTAATCTACATAGAATATGATGGAAAGGATGTTTTGTTTGATTGTTTTTAAATGAGGTTTCTGGGAAAACAAATATCTACTTCCTCTCGTATTACACTACTGGATTATTTTTGTAGTCCCAAATATCTTGAGATATGTGTTGTAGTCTCCCCTTATAAAAAAAAATCAATTTTTATTTCCCCACTAGTATGGCAAAGATTGGATTACAGCTTTATTAATTTATTTGTGTTTGTTTAAAAAAAAAACTTATGCCTATCCAGTTTTCATGTCATATAAGAGATGGATAAAAGCAATTCCTTGCCCCATCCGTATTGTATTTGAAATCAGTAATATCAGAAATCCAGTTAGAAATCCAGTTGAATGCCTTAACCAATCAAGCTAAATATTCCAGGGCGCTTTTTAACATGACGCTCTGATGAAGCTAGAGTATTAAATTTATTCAACCATGAACAATTCTTTGATTATCATATACCTCAACTGCTCTATGTTGACCACGAGAAGAAGAAAAAAAGAGAAAGTGAAATGTGATTAGTTCCTGATGAATTGAAATTTCCTTAATAGATATCGAATGGAGAAAATTTATATTAATAATTACAAACAAGCTTTTAGTTTTTTTTTCTCATTGAGAGCAGTATTCAATAAATGTACTTGACATATGATAATATCTTTACTGAGATATAAGTAATAGCATATGGAAAAGTGGAATTATTGCCTCTATATTGTTTGTTCCATTAAGGGGAGCATACATTATGTAATAGGAAAACTCATAAATAACCATGCCTATTATACTTTTTTTTTAAACTGTGTCTACAGTTGCATACCTAATATTTGTCAATAAATTAAGTGTAAAAATGTGAAAGGTGATAAATTATAAGATTTTAAAATTATTTTGCTGCTGAAGCCTAACAAAGGATTGCTTAAAAAGCTTCATTAAAGGAAAGAAAACATATAATTCAACTGGGTAAGACATGATTATATTATGCTTAAGCCATTGTCGGCATATGGAAAAATATGGGGAAGTTTAAAAAGACCTAGTAATTATAGCATCACCTCGTTTTGGCAGCCCTATAATATTCATTTTCCTGCTTCTTAGACAGATGCAGAAGTCTGTAGTGTTGGAATTGAATGTCAAATAAAAAAAGTCCTGTCAGTGCTCATATACCATATAGAGATTTTTTTTAACAGATGAATTATTACAACTTCATGTTTTGCTTCTCTGTCTTCACAGTTATTTCACACATACTTTTTGTGAGTAGTTGGAAATGATGAAGCATGGAAATTTCACAGAACTCACTAAGAAGTGTGAAATCAAGTTTGAGATGTTGAACATTGTTAATTTATTTGTATCATTGGTAAAGGTAAGACAACACAATTAGGATAAAGACATACATCAAGCAAGGGGAGAGGGAATAGTATCTAGGCCTTATTGAGAGCCACCTCTCTCCTCCACTCAAATTGGTGTCACTTTTCTGGACTAAATCTAATGCATGACCAAAAGCCAGCAATACAATTAATAACATATGCTTGCAGGAAGCTTACAGTCTAATTAAAAGGTAACATTCTTAGGCACATCCATAAAAGCTTCACTGTAAACTAAAGGGGAAGAAATGCTTTGAGCACAAGGTAAAATTTCAACTCTTCCAGCTTAAGTCACTCAAACTTTTCTGTGTGGGTGAGTTGATACTTTTGAGAAATGACTCACAATCAATCACTCTCTCTCCCTTTCTCTCTTTAAATCTATCTATATATGTTTCTATCATTTGTGATAAGTAGATAATATATTAACACTACTAACATTACATATTCTATGTATCTTATATATTATATATATATTTCTCTGAGGAGTCAGAAATTCTCCATTTCTTTTCTTTTACAAATTTGAAGCACGACTATAACATAATTATCTTCAGGACATGAGCTTTATATTTTGTCATCACAGTATCTTTCCTATATAAAAATTAATATCTCAGAGTGCCCAGAGTATAATGAACATATGATAAGTGTTATTTTCCTTTCTCCTTCTGATTACATTTATTTCCACAAACATCTTTCCTGAAAATAAAAAGTATTTATCTTATTTCAGATATGTAACTGTTTCTTAGTTTATAAGGGAATTTGAAGAATGGAGTCAGACAACTTGACATAATGCCATCTTTCTTGATTAGGGTAGTTTTTCTATCTGCTTTTCAAAAAAATATAGCTTTTTAGAAAAGCTTACTATGTGAGTCTACAAATAGAAATGTGATAGGAAAAATATGGTGCCTGAAAGTATTCCAGGTAAGTTAGCAGCTAAAGAAAAGAAAGCAGGGACTTGTCTTAATAATAGTCAAATATATACAAAGGGAGAAAGAGGATTAAATATTTCTGTTTTCTGAAAAGAGTAATTTTGTATTTTGTTTTCTATTAAAATGTATTTGGTTTCAAAAATATGTATATATACACCAAGGGAGTTTTATAAAACTGTGGTCTATTTCTTCAGCTTCCCTTTAAGGCATTTGCTCAAATTCAGATGTGAGGAAACCAAAAAATCATATATGTTTGAGAAGAATGTGAAGGTCATCTAGGGTGACTTTCACTTTACAGACAAAGCAAAGGACTCATCAACCAAGCAAAGGACTTACCCAAGATCATCTGGTGAGTTCAAAACACATAATGAACTCATAATGTGTGATGTGAAAAGGGCACTGATATAGGATTCAAATCTTTAGATCTTTTGAATCTGAAAATAATGGCTACTTTGGTTTATTTTGAACACGAAAGCAAAGGCGTTACAAATTTTATTCTTAATTTTTATCACACATTGAAAACATACTAAAATATTTATACCATATATGTAAGGTGTAGATAAGATCTATAAAATGAATGTCTACTTTTTCATCACCAAGTTTACAGAGGACTTCCTGGAGTTCATTTCTCATGCTGTTTTTTTCCTCTTATTCTGCTTATTCATTTGAAGAGTTATTAACTAATAAAAATGGTCCCCAAATTGCAAACATATCAGAATATATATGATGGAGGTATTTTTTCCAGGTAATATAATTCACTTCTGAATAGTCAAAAAGTTATTATTTTGTTGAATTCTCCACTTAATCACTTTTAACTAATCCAAAGACAAAATAATCCCGATCTTCATTTTGTTCTGAAAATTCCATGGGTTTTTATGTGATCAAAGACAAAAAACTACAAAGTTACATGTGAAGTCTTGATTTAAGATAAATAGAACAAAGTACTCTGGTATAAACAAAAGGCACAGTGAATCACTAATGTAATACATAAACAACAATTGTTATTGTAAGTATGAACTACCCTCCCATGTTTCAGAAAATGACGGAAAATATAATTTTAATTGCTATTTGTTGAAAGCCAGGTTGCTATCCTCTTAAGCAAATATAAAGGAGAAAATAGTGAATCATAGGCTGTAAAGCCTATGTATCTAGAAAAGAAAACCTCAGCAGGAGGATCTGGCTATAAAATATTGTCCAGGTTAGCAGAGATTTTCACATAAAGATGAGTGATTATACAATAAGTATCACAGCATGGTTGGTAATATTTCAGTATTAGGTGGGATGGTATTTATTTTCAGTTCATTCCATCACCATAATTATTTGAATGGTCCTGTCTTTTTTGTTCTTAGTCGAAGTGAATTTAAGCTAATCTGTAATTTCACCTATTGCAGCGGACACCCCCCACCCCCCTCCAAAATGTCCTTTTATAACAGTATTTTTGAATATCTATCAAGTGTGGTCCATGAATCAGAAGCAGCAGCAGCACCTAGAAAAGTGTTAGAAAAGCAAATGCTCAGGCAGAACCCCAGATTTCCAGAGAAATAATGCCTAGAATGGGTGTTACCAGCAATCTGTTTTACGAAGTCCTCCAAAGCACATTGATCAGAGATTAATGATAACAAACACCATAGTATCTTAGAGGTTGCCTATGAAATGTGATTTGAAAACTGACAGTTGTTAAAGTCCATCAATCTAACATCCTTTTGGCGGATGTTTGAAATTGCACCTTCAAAAATGCAGATAGCCTTGGAAGTTGTAGTGGTCTAAATTTCCATATTCTCTTCTTTTTTATTAGCCAAGTGACATAGAACTCTTGTCTGTTTTTACTCAGGTTCCACTCATACATTTTTTCCCCTTTGTACTAGGCTCTGGAAGACCGCCAAAGATCGATATATTGCCAGGTCCAGTGGTTCAAGTTAGTCTTAGACTACTTTACCTATCTACACAATCTCTGTCAGGTTTGTCTACGCAACCCTGTCTTAGGGTTACATCTAATGTCCTCCTGTAAATCCCTTTATCTGGATTTCTAGGTTTCCCTGGAAGATGGAGAAGTCATATTAGAAATAGAAGGAAGTTTCTTAAACTGTGATATGCATACCCTAGGAAGTTATTTTACATGATTTTAGGTGGTATATAAATAAGTCCAACATTATGAAGTCCTAAATTTCATTTGCCATGAATACAAACATAACAATTGTGAAGTAGAGTAAAGAACTAAAAGGAGAGAATAAAATTCTACCAGGAAGATGTAGGTAAACAAATTACATACAGTTTATTTGAATGATTAGCTTAACCATTTTTTCCACTGAATCTCTTTGAATATTTATGTTTTTCTCCCCACTGAGTATATTATAATTTCTAACATTATCTTTGGTAACTAGCATATATTGTCATAAACAAACCTGTTTTGGTATTTAATTTTATCATGAGTAATTATTTTTTAATGAATTATTTCATTAAATTATTTCCACAGGGCACATAGGTAAAACTAGGTTTAATAGCATCAGGATGAACAGGAAATAGAAGTTTAGAACAAATGTCTACTGGTCAAAAATAGAGACTAGCAGAAAACATTCTTTCTAACCAGAAGGAAGTGGATTTCTGTAGATCTCTGTTATGAGGCAACAAAATAGCAAAGAAAGATGGTCAGAAGGGAGAGAGGTTAGTGAAATGAGCGGACTTATTTGTCTATATTCTACCTATAAGAGGCTTACAATTTATTAAAGAAGGTATGCTTCATATAAACACATACACATACACCTTATAATGGCAAAAGATTCCAAGTTTATTCTTAAAAAAACGTATTTTCATGATCAAGGCTCCTTTGGGAAGGCTGAACTCTTTAAAATTACCCCATGATCTCTAACTTCTACCCATAACTGAGCATGACAGGCCCTCAGGACTGGCAGGGCAACTAGTCAAAATGCAAATCGTTACCCTAAACATGAGGACAGGACTGATCACAAGTGTCCAGGACTTCTAGTTCAGGTAGAAAAAGACAGTTAGGTATGTCTTTGACCAAAGCACTAAGCACTGGCAAAGGGCAATAGGGGAATAGAGAAAATGAATGAAATACGTTATGCAAGCTGCTGAAGGGGAGTGCAGAGTCAGGGGTGACCATCCCAATGACAGAATGGGGAAGGGAGATGAGACTAAAGGAACCCAGTGAGGACTTTCTCACTTACGTTGTGTGTAAATAAAGGCATTTAAAGGAGGCCCTGACTAAATCCATTTGCTTCTTTTCTGACTCAGTATCACAGTTATTACTCCCTCTGAATTGATAAGACAGAATCTATTAGAGTTTCACATATTTCAGTGAAAGAAATAAAAAGAATAATTAAGTTGTTACTTGATAAATGAAGGGAAAGATTTCCAATGGCATCACATTGCAGAAAGCCTTCCAAGGGAAGTGTGAGAGCTTTTTACTTTTCATTGAAAGTTTATATATATATATATATATATATATATATATATATATATATATCATATATATATATATATATACACACATATACACACACACACACAGAGTAAGGAGGTCTGCTATAGTAGATGCCTAAGAGTAACAAATGCATCAGATATTCAAATGTCATTGAAGTAAATTAAGCTGGACTGAAATTTTTGGGTCTCTTACAGTTCAATCCTGATAGAAACCTGACATTATCTTCTCAAGCTGTCTAAAATAGGCATCCATTTATTTTCTGTTATATAGAATATGACACTATGTATTTCCATTCCTAAATCATCACTTACAACATATCTGCTTAGGTCTAGTAGAATAATTGCCTAGGGTTAATTAAACAAGGATACAATATTTTACAGGCTTCTTATATAATATGTAAAAGCTATAAAACTTGAAAAGTAGTGTACGTGATGTGATGCCCTAAGTCTTTATGGCTTATCCCATGCTATTGTAAATCTTAGGTTAAAGGATGAAATAGTGTCTGGACAAGATAACATCAAGAATTACTTCTCCTAACCCATATGTTAATGGTCATAGAAGTGAGTGGAAATAAGGGATGACTAGAGAACAATATTGTAATATCTTCAAAAAATGAGGCTCACTTTCTGTATTTGTATGGTCAGGTCATCGCCTAACTCTCACAGCTTGTCAATGTCAAGTAGTCAGTGAAACCCTCTAAGTTTCTGAGAGTCAGATTATTCTCTGTCTTCTAGTAAATTATCTCAGGAATTTAAGGGGCCAGGGAAAATGGGATGATGGATCTGTTACTGATAACTGATATCCTTACACACACATGCGAAATTTCAGAAATGAAATCGGGGACTACTAATCCACCCAGTGAGCCTCCTCCTGTGCCATTCAGCATCTCTTTCCTGTTACTTATCTATCAATAGACAGGTCAATGCCTCAAAATAACTTGGCAACTATGGTTTAGGTTTCCCAGGTATAAGACCCAGCCTGAGCTCCTGTAACATTGCTGATACTGAATGCGTTTTAGCAAACACCTGCACATGGTACAAAACTGAAACTGATTTCTTATTAACATTTCACCTCATTCAAAAACGCATTTCGTATATTCTCATTGACCAGTGAAGCCATTGCTTTTGTGAAATGCAATACATTCAGAACATTTCAATCTTTTGTATGCTTCAAGTACACTTTATACTAGTAGGAGTCTACTCTCCCACTTAAGTAGGAACTTAATGTGTGAAGGCATTCGCCGCATCTTAACGGGATTTCTTTCTTTCATATCTCTTTTACCACAAAGAAAATTAAGCTTTGAGAAAAAAGAAACTATCTGTTCTTACATTTACATATGCATATATATATATATATATATACACACACACACACACGCAAACACATAATGTGGCAACCCATATATTAGAAGTCTAATGCTCTTATAATATATTCATAAAAAATCTATGTTCTATTACAGAATTGTATTTTTCACTGGCAATAATGGAAAAGACAATTGAAAACTAAGATAATTTTGTTTGTTTTAACTCAGGACCCAAAAAGAGCTACACTAGCATCTGACTTCAAGAAAAAGTCAGTATAAGCATTTTCAGCCATTACAAACAGAAAAGCTGCATTACCAAACCCTCAGAGATAGAGCTGATAATGAAAATGTTACAGACCTTTAAGTAGAGCATCTCTGCCAGACAAGGTTATAATAGTGAACTTACATTAGGGAAGAAAGCATTCAGTATTTATGATTTGCAATTTTAACTTGTGTTTAAAGTGGTACAGGAGGAGTCATGGGGGATTTAATGTTCTAGCAAATCTATTTGGTCAGTACTGTAAGATTTTATGACCTTTCATTAAGACTTGAAAGTTTCACTGTTCAGATTCTGCACTGAATGCAAATCATGCTATTTTGTGCTGCCTGCCCTCTGAACATCTCTAAAGCCAGAGATGAAAGAGGCAGTTAGAAAAGCCTTGTATTTTAAAGGGGCTGGCATCAGAGGCCATAAATACAATATTCATCAAAGGACTTCAGAGGACAAAGCTTTAAATGAAAAACCCAGAGGATTGTTTATTCTTTTAAAATTTATGCTCTGTGGAAACCAAAAGAATTACATTTAAAATGCCTAATATATAGTTTAACATCAAAAATCCTTCTCTAGAGTGAGGAATATTTTAAATTTTAAGAAAATGGTTAAATTCAACCAAATTTTTACATAAAGCCATAACTTATTCCTCAACCATTCTCTCAATATGCATCGCAAAGTTCATAAAATTTATCAACATCACTCAAATCACTTTTAGGTTCATATAAATCTCCCTGAATAAATCAAGTAATCAAGAGGATCTTTCATATGGGTTTTCTTATTTCTCATAATAACCCCGTGTTTTGTAGCACTAGATATATTTTACAGATGGGAAGTGGAGCTTAGAGATGAAGTAATTTGACCAACATCTAATAAACTCTCCAAGGACTTCCAGGGTATTCCTGTCTTGTGTTTTTTGTTTGTTTGTTTGTTTTTCCTGTTATACCCTGCTCTCTTTTTTAAGCGAATATGCCCCCAAGTTATATTTCTAGTATTCTAGTGTTTGAAAACATTGCTTTGATTTTTTTTTTTACTTTTCTAGTGGACCTGAGCAAGCTTTGCAATCCAAAACTCAATCTGTATCCATTGAACAGAGTCTGGTTAATCAAAGAAGAGTGGGAAATTTATTCATATAATTGTCATTTTCCAGAGAGCACCATAAGATGCCAAAAAAGGGGCAAATGTATGCCAAAACAAAACAAACAACAAAAATGTAATCTATGGTGTTAGAAGTTAGAAAAGTAGTTGGACTTGTGGGAGCAGAAGGACTGGAAGTAGTTCTGGGATTGTTCTATAGTGTTTCATTTCTGGTCTTGGTATGTTTTCCACAGTGTATTCCCTTTATGAAAATGTGGTCCATGCCTGTGTTAGACAGCCTCACATGTGTTGGCATATTCTTTCTTCTGTAATGTGGTCTTTATCTTAAAATGTAATTACTTTGGGACTATGACCATCATCTCCTATATCTTGTAACTTGAAAAGTTTTATTTGGAATCTGTATAACAACACATGGCTTCAGATAATGATCCTGATTTGTGTTTTTTAGACTATGTTGATAAGAAGAGACATAAGAAACCAGATATGGATTAAAATATCATTTCACCTCTATGAGTAGTCAAGTTGAAATAGGGAAATCAGTATAAACCATATCCTGAACCATAAACTTTCTATTCCTTTTGCAGATAGAAATTAGCTTTTCATATAAAATAGAACTTGGTTCCCTCGTATAAGGGAAGTAGGTCTGTAGAATCTTTTGGAAAATGATAGGGTACTCACTGTTAGCCTCAAATTTTATCAAGTCTGAAAATAAGGTTATAAGATGAAAGCAATCTTCCAGGCTTAAGAGGCAGATCCTGGGTTCAGTTCCAGCTATGTTTATCATGTGGGAGTTAAGAGATCACTCTTCATTGTGTTTAATGTGGCAGGCAAAATACACAAGATTGAGCCAATTGAACTAAATTTGTACATTTTTTTAATACCAAATGTTACCAATTGATGACTCATTCATTTTTCTTTAGGGGAAAGACTTTAAGGATAATAAGAGATTCACTAAGAAAAGTAAAATAGGGGCACCTGGGGTGGCTCAGTCGTTAAGGGTCTGCCTCTGGCTCAGGTCATGATCCCAGGGTCCTGGGATCGAGCCCCGCATCGGGCTCCCTGCTCCACGGGAAGCCTGCTTCTCCCTCTCCCACTCCCCCTGCTTGTGTTCCCCCTCTCACTGTGTCTCTCTCTGTCAAATAAATAAAATCTTAAAAAAAAAAGAAAAGTAAAATAAAATATTCAGGCCTCACTGGAAATATAAGCAATAAAATAATTGTCACCCTTTTTCTAAAATCTTGTTTGATATCTACCTACTGTTACACTCTAGCTGAAGCTTTCATATAACTTAATATGGACTACATTCTATATTTTATAGCTAGGAAATACATTAATATGAATTTTTACATAATTGCATATGCTTACTGTTGTTCCTGTTGTATTGCTACATAGTAGCTATTAAACTATGGGTAAATTATCGGTGAGCATTATACAAGTGGCTTAATTCTCCATTTTGGAATAATAGACCAACTTACTGGACAACCCTATTCTTATCTGTAGACAGCAGAGCTCTTAGTGTATTCCTTTTCCCTAAACTATCTAAAATACTTTATTTTATTCAGAATTTTCCTTATACAGAATTTAGCATTTAAAAACTAAATCCTTCTCTCAAGAGAGTACAGGGCACACCTTTACTGGAATGTTGAGCACTTGTTTCAGAGCAAAATAATATATCGCCATGAGAATCTATTGAAAGGAAATTATTTAAATTATTTTAGAAATAAACCCTGTATGGAATGAGTTTCAGGTGTAGCCTTCTAATAAATCTTAATCTAAAACATTTTTTATCTCATCTGTTCATCAGATACATTTGTCAGTGTCTTTCCTGTGCCAGGAAGACAGAAGAAAAACAAATTCTACCCTGGAAGAACATATATATAAGCTAAAGGTGGAAAAGATATGAAAATACAAAGTTACAACTCATGATGACCCAGCTGCAGTGGAGATTTATACAGAAAAGCCTAGCAGGGTAAGCACTTAAAACTTCCTGGGGAAACGAAACAAAACAAAACAAAACAAAAAACCTTCTGAAGAGGCTATTTTAGTACAGGCAAAGGATGAAGCAGTATTTACCCTACAAATGTTGGGAGACAGTGAGACCAGTAGAGAGGACATTATCAGCAGAGCGGATAGCACTGATGAAGTTATATGCTTATATCCAATTCCACTGCACACACATATATTCACTCAGTGAATGTTTATTTAGTGCCTATAATGTGCCAGAACTTCTAGGTTCTGAGAATATTTAGAAAGTATAGACAAGGCGTGCCTGGGTGGCCCAGTTGGTTAAGTGTCCAACTCTTGATTTCGGCTCAGGTCTTGATCTCAAGGTCGTGACAGCAAGCCCTGCAGTGGACTCTGAGCTGAGCATGGAGACTGCTTAAGATTCTCTCTCTCTCTCTCTCTACCCCTCTACCCCTTGTGCACTCTTTCTCTCCCTCTTAAAAAAGGAAGTATAGACAATGTTCTTGCCATCATGCTACTTATAGTCTAGTAGTGGAGACAGAAAATAAGTGAACTGTTAAATATATAATATCATTTCAGATAATGATAAATGTTATAATGATAAATCAAAATAAGTGATTGTAGTGAAGCAAAAGATGGACAGAGGGGTTTTAAGGCAACTCCCTGTAGTGACCTCAATGAGAAAAGAAGAATCAAGGATGACTACTAGGTCTTAGTCTGGGAACTGGGTGATTACGACATCACTTACTCTGATACAGAACCCTTTATTGAAAAGGATCAGGAATGTGTATGTGTATGTGTGTGTGTTCCTGTGTGTGTATGTATGCACAGATGTGTATTTATATGCATATGGTGTAGATGAGAGAATGAAGAGTTTTGTCTTAAACATGCTAGGTTTTAGGAGCCAATTTATAAAGAAATGTCCAGAAGACAGTTCCCATACATCAGTCTGTTTCTCAGGGTAAATGTCATAGCTAGGGCTCTAAATTTGTGAGATGACATTAAATCCATGGGACTGGAGATCACCAAAAATTTGTGTGTAAATACTATGTGGAATACAAATGGGACTGAGCACTGAGAAGCTCCAATGTTGTGATACTGGGGAGTGTCCATCTAGCAATGGGCACTGAAAGTGGTTAACAAGGTAGGAAAACATTTGGAGATTTCACTGTCTTAAAGGGAAATTGAAGAAAGTGTCTCAAACAAAAAGTGTGAAAAACAGGGAAAATGGGCCAAAGGTTAACTAATAACAGAAATTATTAATTGCTGGATTTGTCAAAGTGGAATTAGCAAATTAGACAAAAGTGACTTAGTGACATCTGATTGGAGTGGACTATGGAAATAAAGAAAAATGAGGAAGCTGAACAAAAGAATCTTTTTTTTTAAAGATTTTATTTATTTATTTGACACAGAGAGAGAGAGAGAGAGAGAGAGAGAAAACAAGCAGGTGGAGGGGTAGAGGAAGATGGAGAAGCAGACTCCCCACTGAGCAGGGAGCCCGAGGTGGGGCTCCATCCCAGAAACCTGGGATCATGACCTGAGCTGAAGGCAGATGCTTAACCAACTGGGCTATCCAGGCGCCCCTGGACCAAAGAGTCCTGACAAGCCTTGCAAAGAAATGTTAATGGTGGATAGGGCAGAAACAGATTATTGCAGGGGGGCGGGGTTGGCAGTGTAAGCTTAGACTAGGTAAAGCACCTCCAGAAAGGAGAGCATAATAAAATTTTGTGTGCCTAGAGCATAAAAGAAGTCTTAATCACAGGCAGTGAGAAAGGTTGAAGTGAGAATGTTGAGACAAAAAACAAAAATATAAACAGAAACAATAAGGCAAAAAAAATGAGGTACAGTCATAGTCAGGTATGGCCTGAGGCAAAGATCCAAATGGTAGTGTGAAAACAAGTGTTTGAAACCAAGGGGAAAATTAAAAGACAGGGAGGGTCTTTTTACTCCCACCAACATATTGTCTATACTCCCCACATAATAGGAGTAAACAACTCTTTGTTTAATGAATGAATGATGAAATGTGTATGTTCTGGGAGTGGGAGACTATTGCAGATATTTCAGCAACACTGGGAAGGTAGGGCATGACTCCAAGTACTAGAATTCAAGTGAAACTTCCAAGTAAACCATAAAAAGCACATTGAGTACACAGTGTCGAATTTCTGCATAACGAAGATATTCTTTACATCTTCTTTAAGTAGTGAGTTAAAGGAATTCTGTGTCTTCCTCCCTCCCTCCCTTCCTCCCTTCTGCCTCCCTCCCTCCCTCCCTCTTTCTTTCTTTCTTTTTCTTTCTTTCCTTCCTTCCTTCCTTCCTTCCTTCCTTCCTTCCTTCCTTCCTTCCTTCCTTCCTTCCTTCCTTCCTTCCTTCCTTCTTTCTTTCTTTCTTTCTTTCTTTCTTTCTTTTTCTTTTTCTTTTTTTCTTTCTTTTCTTTCTTTTCTTTCTTTCTTTCTTCTTTCAGGAACCTTTGTCCAAAATGCAAAATGAAGACTACTCAATACATAGAAGTGATTAAAGTGATCTGATGTGTGAAGGGGGCAGCTTGAAGCCCTGCAGACACAGTACACCTCTCTTACCTATCAATAATGGTCCCTGAGAGGGTGTCAAAGGATCATAAAACACTGGGAACATTTTAAAAACATTCAAGTTATAATGTAATGAAACTGTACAAACATTTAATTTATGATATAATAAAACTGTATTTTATATATAAACTTTCTGAAACAGATTTCTAGACACATTGTGTCTAGTAGCACATACTTGCATTTATCTGAGAGAAAAGAATTATCTGATAAGCTAGATCAAGGAGAAGACTTTTATGAATTTACATGATTAGTTGAGGAAGACTGTCTTCACTAATTGATGAAATTGCCACTTCTACTGAGCAAAAAAAAAATTGTAAACATAGTAAATAGATACTAAGTATGTTGTCCTTGACCAACACTGACTCATCCCTTACCAGAGGGACTCTCTCATTTTTCTCAACATACTTCCTCCTCTCTTGGTTCCCATCTGATGGCACTTCTCATTTTCTACTATCTATTACTGTTATTTATGTATTTTCACACATCTTCTACTATTATTAGAGTCTTTTCAAGGGAAAGAGCCATAATCCACAGAATACATTCTACTAGTATTTGTTGATCATGTTATTAATGGAAATTTTCCATATGCCAGGCAGCAAGAAGATGGACTTTTAGGTCAATTAAATATCCTTTAAACATCCTTTATGTTGCATCATTTTATGAAAAACTGGGAGAATAATTGAATTCCCTCAATTTTAAATATTTCACTAAAAAATTTGATAGTGTATTTATATTTAATCTATAATAACATTCAGAGATTGTCAGCATAAGAAATTAACCAACGCCTTAATAATATCAAGAACACCTGGAAGCTTCTTATCAGTTTTCCTTAAACTAAGTGTGAACAGTATTTGTTTTAACAGTTAATTGTGTACTGATTCTTTCTTGCTCAGTTGTTCATACTTCATACTAAGTGGTGCATTGAATATTACAAATGCAATCTGCTAGGATGGATTGTATACACATTCTTTACTAAATAAGATGCTTGGTTAGATGATAGCAGACATTCTTGTCTAGTTTCTGTTCTCAAAGGGAAAGTTTTCAGTATTTTAAAATAAATATGAATTTTTTATAAATTTTTAATACATTTGCTATAATTTTGAAGAGAAGAAAATTCTCTTAGAATTTTCATTGAAGAAATATAGCTTAGAGTATTTTATTATAAATGGGTGTTGAATTTTATTTTAGAATTTTTCTGAATCAGTTGAAATAATCAAATATTTTTTCTTTATTAAGTTAAGATGGATTGCATTGATAAATGTTTGAACTTAGTATCTATCTCAAATTACTGGAATAGATTCAGCTTGTCTAACATATATTATATTTTTATATATTCAAGATTAATTTTGTTGACTTTTTTTTAAAGATTTTATTTATTTGTCAGAGAGAGAGAGAGCACAAGCAGGGGGAGTGGCAGGCAGAGGGAGAAGCAGGCTCCTTGCTGAGCAGAGAGCCCAATGCAGGGCTCGATCCCAGGACCCTGGGATCATGACCCGAGCCAAAGGCAGACACTTAACTGACTGAGCCACCTAGGTGTCCCTTATTTTGTTGACTTTTCAAAGGATTTTTGCGGGGTGCCTGGGTGGCTCAGTCGGTTAAGTGTCTGCCTTCGGCTCAAGTCATGATCCCAGGGTACTGGGATCGAGCCCCACATCCGGCTCCCTGCTTGGCAGGAGGCCTGCTTCCCCCTCTCCCGCTCCCGCTGCTTGTGTTCCTGCTCTGTGTGTGTGTGTGTGTGTCTTTCTCTCTGTCAATTAAATAAATAAAATCTTAAAAAAAAGGGGGTTTTGCACCTATGTTCATAAGTGTGAATAGCCTATAATTTTCTAATCTCCTAACATTTTTGTTAGGTTTTTTGGTATCATGATCAGAGCTGGCTCACAAAATAAGTTGAGAATACTTTTTTTAAAAAATTTACCCCCAAGGACTTTGTGTAAATTTCTCCCTGAACTATTGGTGGAATTCACTATGATAGCCAGCTACCCAGGTCTGGAGTTTTCTTAATGAAAAGAATGTGATTACAGATTCCCTTTTTTCCATAGGTTAAAAAAAAAAAAAGGTTTCTTGTGTTTGTTTTGATATGTTTTATTTTTCTAAGATTTTTCCCATTTTATTTAACAGTCATATTTATTACAGTGGAGTTGTTTATTGTACTTTTGTTATCTTTATCATCCTTACAAACCTCTGAAAGATATATGATTATGTCCTTTTTTTACTTATACTATTATTTTTGTCATCTCTCTTTTTTATGGATTTTTCAGCAATTAATCAGTTTTATTGGATAAAAAAAACCTGTGTTATGTTGCTCCTTCTAGTATCATACTGGTTTTCTATTTTATTAATTTCTGCTTTTTATTATTTCCTTTTAAAAAATATTTGTGTTTAATTTACTATGTTCTCAAACTCTAGGATTTGATGCCTGTTATTTAGACCTTTAAGTTACTTAATTTTTTTATTTTTAAACGTAAGAGGATTATCTACATTTTTATTTTTTAATGATTTGTACCTTCAATGCATTGTGATCAGAGAAAGCCATTTATATGAGTCCATCCTTTTCTATTTGTTGAGACTTTCCTAATGGATGAGAACATGATTATTTCATAAATTATAACTATATCTATCCTACCTCCTAAATAATATAGTATTTTTGTTATATATATCAATCCTATAAATGGTAAACAATTATTAATTTTTACACTCAATATTCATTTAGATTTATCTTCATTTTCTCTCTTTCCGTTTTACTTTTATTTTGTGCTGCCCAATACCCTCAAAAAGATAATCTATCTAGAGATAGAGATATAAATAGATCTGTATTTATATACATCTATATATATACATGAACAGATATATACCTATATATACATCTATCTATATATATATATGAACAGATATATACATAGCTTTTCCAATTTTTTTCAGTGGGGATTTAGCTTCCTATTATTGGAAGCAAAAGACTATAATTCAGAATCAAAAGGAGAGTGTCACTATTTTAGATCAAAATTATATTAACTGATTTATGCTAAAACCTTCCAATGTTTTCTTTATAAACAGGACATCTATCATCATTTGGTCATGGCTTGTTCCCATTAAGAAAGATTTTGGCCTCTGAGCCATGTGAGGGATCTTTCTAATTTGATTCTGATTTCTATGTTATTTTTTTTCTGTTTATCAACAATGTGCAAAGTTTCAGGGAAATTTCAAGATCAAAACACTTTCTGCATTTCTCAGAACTAAATGAACTTTTTTCCTGTGAAGTTGGAACCCAATTGTTATATCACCTTCTAAAACATTCACTATTTAAATAAGGTTTTCATGGAAAGATAAAGAATAAAAATACCTTATTACTAAAAAAGGACAATTTGTACTTTTATATAATAGGATGCATTTATCCTAATTTCTTTAAAGTTCTTCATTTGACATGCAACTAATTTAACCTAAATAGAGAACTTTTGATAAGCTGTATATCATTGAGGTAGTGGAAGTGTGAAAATAATAATGTTAATTTCCAATAACGACAGTTTTAGAATTATTCACACTTTATTGAAAATTATCATGGTTCCAATATCTTGCCTTGAAATGGCCCAAACAAAATGGCCTAACTATATTGTTTATTCCTTTATGGGACAATGCTTACATATTTAAGCTGCCCAAACAAAATGGCCTGACTATATTGTTCATTATTTTATTAGACAATTTTTACATACTTCCCCTAGCACTGTTTCAATTTTGAGACATAAGTGCTAATAAATTAATAATACCTTCTTGAAACACTTGTGTCACACTTGTCAGAAAATATTGCCTATAATAAAAAGGACCCTATGTAAGATGTGTAAGAAAACACTGACTATCTCATAAAATGACAATCTAAGGGACTTCGTAGGATTTAGATCTTTATATGTTACCTAAAATATCACATACATATTGGACTGTGAAAGGAAGAAAGACACTCTAGTAGAAACCTACCAGAAGAGAAAATACAGTCCTGAAATGTTCTACCATAAATATAACTAAGGTTGTATGCTATGAGAAATTTGAATTACAGTATTTTTAAACTAGAGTATTTTTTTTCTCAGAAATAAGATCTTCCTCACAATGAATTTCCAAGTGACAGAGATGTCTTATACATTATAAGATGGCAATGCAACACACATAATGGGGGGAGGGAGACAACATAGGCCTGAGATAAGACATTTATGCCAAACTACCAGAGTACCAATATCCTAAACCACCATGGCAGCTTCTACTGGTACACAAAAGAGCTAAAATCTCTGACAAGTCCATTGACTTCAGACTGGGAGCATGCTTTAAAAAAATGAATTTAAGACTTTAGGATTATGTAAATGTATCATTATGCTAAGATCAATACTCTACACACAAATAGGTCACACTTACGCACAGCATTTCCCAAACGATTTCATGGAATTATGAGCTATTAACATGAGCTAATGATATGGTCTATTAAAAGTTATGACTAAGACACATAGCAAAGAATTATTTGGTCAAAAAAGTTTGGGAAATTGTAGAATTGATAAAGAATTTCCTTTACAATAGAATTTCTAATACTTGTGAATGCTAATCTGTATTTTGAATAACTAAGGAATGTAGTATTTCACTTTCCCCAAATATTTCTCCTTCTTCCTCCCCTTGAATTTCAATTAATGAGATCTGTTTGGAGAAGATCAGATTGCAGGCCTACTTCTTCAGTATCAGTGGCATGATACATGTCTATATGGAAGGAGGTTTGGATTAGGCTTTCTTGTTTTTCTCTTATATAATTATTAAAAGTAATACTTAGAAGGTGATTAAAATATCCTGTCAGCATTGACTCAGCATTTTGTTTTCCAAAACTAGACACATTCATTTTGAGAAATTATCTCTGTTGGGGATCTTTTGGAGTAGACATGACAAGTGAGGCATCTCACAGGGAGTTTTCCCTTTTTGATCAGGTTTATGATTATTTTCCCTGCTTTTAAATTTTTTTCCCCAGTGATCGTGTATAGATTCAGAGTTGTATCTAGAGACATATTTTGAGAACGTGTGCGGAGAATTTGGGAGATAGAAGGTGAAAGGAGAGGAGAACATGGCCCTAACATAAAAATGGTAAAAAAAACAAAACAAACAAAACGAGCTCACACACACACACACACGTGTGTGTGTTTCCTGAAAAAGTGAAGAGAACCTAGGTTTTCTGCTTAACAATAGCACTTTTTCTCCACTTTCAAATAACCTTTTACATTTTTCCATATATTTTGGCTGATATGTTTCAGGAACAATGTGCTAGACACTGCACTAGATGTCAAATATATAATGAAGAACTATTATGTTTATAATCTGGGAGAATCCTACATGAAACAAATAACTAACAGATAATAAGTACATCATTGAAAGTAACAGGGTGTCCTGAGAAAGAATAATAGGATGCATCTCGTTTAGACTCAAGATATAGACAAAGGTCGAAAGAAATGAAATTTGAGCTGACAGTTTGAAGGACAAGTAAGAATTTTACCGCTAAAGGAGCATGGAAAATAGGAGTTTTCCAGCTGGAGAAACCAGCATATGTACAGGCCCATGACTAGAAAAGGTTGACTCATTTGGGGAACACAAATAATGGTTCATTATATAGTGATAATCACACAATGTAAAGAACTTAAAAAGAAGCACATTCTCTGGTTAATGATGTGCAAGCTGAAGGGTTTAGTACTACTATTTTCAACTTACTTTAAAATCCATCAAAGAAAAAGATGGATTAATGAACAGGTAGAGGAAAGGACAGAACAGATTTGTCACAAAGCAATTATAGCAAAATGTTAATTGAAAAGCATAGATAGTGGATTATGAGTGTTCACTATATAGTTCTTTCAATTCTTTATGTGTTTGAAAATTGTATAAAATATTACAAAAAAAGAACTTTGTATTATTAACATATGTGGTTCAGGGAATTTAAGGAAAGAATGCATTGGGTTAGAATTCTGACGGGATGCCCTCCAAGGTGCTTTTAGTGTCTCATTATTCTATGCATAAAAATATCAAGAATTCAGTTTTATTTAAAAATATAGTTATCTCCATCAGTGCAACAGAACTACCAGACACAGAGCTTTTAAGTTTGCAAGAACTATATAAATTGGCAATGCATATTCCATTTTCTCAAGACTTATGAATTAGTCATTTCAGCTACCCATTAGTCCCAAAGCCGTCCAAGAATTGTTCAGTGATTATGTTCAATAGTTAAGGGAGAAAATCAGTAAGATTGAAGGATTTTGTTCAAATTAGCCCATTTTGAACAGAAATAATTCAGACTATAAAATATACCTACTTTCTGTTACTAAGTGTGACTTACAAGACAATAAGTACAATTTAAAAGAAATAAAAATAGGGATAGTATTTTTATTAATTTTTTCCTTTTTCAAGTTTTTATTTAAATTACTATTCATAGAGTGTAATATTAGTTTCAGGTATGAAAATTAGTGATTCATGACTTATATACAACACCTAGTGCTCATCACAAGTGCAATCCTTAATACCCATCATGTATTTAGCCCATCCCCACCTATCTCCCCTCCAACAAACCTGTTTGTTCTCCATAGTTAAGAGTCTGTTTTCTTGGGGTACTGGGGTGGCTCAGTTAAGTGTATGACTCTTGGTTTTGGTTCAGGTCATGATCTCAGGGTTGTGAGACCAAGTCCCACATTGGGCTCCCTGTTCAGCGTGGAGCCTACTTACCATTCTCTTTCTCACTTTCCCTCATCCCCCACCTCTCTCTCTCTCTAAAATAAAAAAATAAGTCTTTAAAAATTGTTAAACAATGAGTCTGTTTTATGGCTTGCCTCTTGTTTTTGTTATATTCATTTGTTTTGTTTCTTAAATTACACATGAGTGAAATCATATGGTATTTGTCGTTCTCTGACTGACTTATTTCACCTAACATAATATTCTAGCTCCATCCACAGGTCTGCAAGATTTCATTCTTTTTATGGCTAGGTAATATTCCATTACATTCCATTACATATATAGATGATAGATGATATCCATATATAGATAGATATAGATGATATAGATGATATAGATATAGATATATCACCTCCTCTTCATCCATTCATCAGACGATGGACACTGGCTTTTTCCAAAATTTGGCTATTGTAGATAAAACTGCTATAAACATCAGGGTTCATGTATCCCTTTGAATTAATATTTTTGTATTCTTTGGGTAAATACCCAGTAAAGAGATTGCTGGATCATAGGGTTGTTTTATTTTTTGACTTTCTGAAGAACCTCCCTACTGTTTTCCAGAGTGGCTGCGCCAGTATACATTCCCACCAACAGTGTAGGAAGGTTCTCCTTTCTCCACATCCTATGTTTCTTCTGTTGTAGATTTTAGCCATTCTGACAGCTGTGAGGTGATATCTCATTGTTTTTGTTTTATTGCCTCGAAGTTAAGTGATGTTGAGCATCTTTTCATTTGTCTGTTGGCCATCTGTATGTCTTCTTTGGAAAAATGTCTATTCATATCTTCTGCACCCTTTTAATTGGATTATTCATTTTTCAGATGTTGAATTTTATAAGTACTTTATAGATTTTGGATACTAACCCTTAATCAGATATGTCATTTGCAAATATCTTCTCCCCTTCCACAGGTTGCCTTTTGGTTTTGTTGATTGTTTCCTTTGCTATGCAGAGTGTTTTATTTTGATAAAATCCTAAGAATTTATTTTTGCTTTTGTTTTCCTTGCCTCAGGGACATATTTAGAAAGAAGTTGCTATGGCCGATGCGATGTCAAAGAGGTTACTTCCTGTGTTCTCCTCTAGGAGTTTTATGATTTCCCAGTCTCACATTTAAGTTTTTCATCCATTTTGAATTTATTTTTGTGTATGGTGTAAGAAAGTGGTCCAGTTTCATTCCTTTGCATGTAGCTTTCCAGTTTTCCCAACACCATTTGTTAGAGAGACTGTCTTCTTCCCACTGGATATTCTTTTCTGTTTTATCAAAGATTAATTGACCCTATAGTTGTGGGTTCATTTTTGGGTTTTCTATTCTGTTCCATTGATCTATGTGTCTGGTTTGTGCCAGTACCATACCGTCTTGATCACTACAGCTTTGTAATACAGCTTGAAGTCCAGAATTGTGATGCCTCCAGCTTTGCTTTTCTTTTTCAACATTTCTTTGGCTATTCAGGGTCTTTTATGGTGGTATACAAATTTTAGGAAGGTGTGTTCTAGCTCTGTGAAAAACACTTGGGTATTTTTTAGGGATTGCATTAATATGTAGTCTGCTTTCAGTAGTACAAATATTTTAACAATATTTGTTCTTCCAATCCATGAGCATGGAATATTTTCCATTTCTTTGTGTTGTTTTCAATTTCTTTCATCAGTGTTTTATATTTTCAGAATACAGATCTTTTACCTCTTTGGTGAGGTTTATTCCTAGATATCTTACAGTTTTTGGTAAAATTGCAAATGGGATCGATTCCTTGATTTCTCTTTCTGCTGCTTCATTATTGGTGTATAGAAATGCAACAGATTTTTGTATGTTGATTTTGTATCCTGCAACTTTATTGAATTCGTGTATCAGTTCTAGCTATTTTTTGGTGGAGTCTTTTGGGTTTTCTATATAGAGTATCTGTTGTCTGCAAATAATGAAAGACCTCTTCCTTGCTGATTTGAATGCCTTTTATTTCTTTTTGTTGTCTGATTGCTGTGGGTAGGACTTTAATTACTATGTTAAATAATATTGGTGAGAGTGGACATCTCTATCTTGCTCCTGATGTTAGAGGGAAAGCTCTCAGTTTTTCCCCATTGAGGATGATATTAGCTGTGGGTTTTTCATATATGGCCTTTATGATGTTGAGGTATGTTTCCTATATCCCACTTTGTTTTGTTGTGTGGTTTTTGTTTTGTTTTGTTTTGTTTTGTTTTTAAGAGAAGGAGGTTGGGGAGAGGGACAGAGAGAGAATTTTAAGCAGGCTCTGTGCCCAGCACAGAGCCTAAAGCGGTGCTCAGTCTCACAACCCTGAGATCATGACCTGAGCTGAAATCGAGGCAGATGCTTAACTGACTGAGCCATCCAGGCACCCCTATCCTCACTTTGTTGAGGGTTTTTATCATGAATGGGTGTTGCACTTTGTCAAATGCTTTTTCTGCACCTATTGAAATGATAATATGTGTCTTATCCTTTCTTTCATTAATGTAGTATATCACATTGGTTGACTTGTGGTTCTTGAACCACCCCTTGCAGCTGAGGAATAAATGGTGATCATGGTGAATGATTCTTTTAATGTACTGTTGGATGATTTGCTAGTATTTTGTTGAGAATTTTTGCATCAATGTTCATCCTGGATATTGGTCTATAGTTGTGTTTTTTAATGGAGTCCTTATCTGGTTTTACAATCAGGGTAATGCTGGCTGCATAGAACGAGTTTGGAAGTTGTCCTTCCATTTCTATTCTTTGGAATAGTTTGAGGAGAACAGGTATTAATTCTTCTTTAAATATTTGGTAGAATTCCTCTTGAAGCCCTGTGACCCCAGACTTTTATTTGTTGGGAGATTTTTGATTATGGATTCAATTTTTTGATAGTTATCAGTCTGTTCAAGTTTTCTATGTCTTCCTGTTTCATTTCTCATTGTTTATATGTTTCTATGAATTTATCCATTTCTTCCAGATTGTCTGATTTGTTGGCATATAATTTTTCATATTGTTTGTATTTATGTGGTATTAGTTGTGGTTTCTCCACTTTGTGATTTTATTATTTGGAGTCCTTTCTCTTCTTTTTTGATAAGTCTGGATGGGGTTTATCAATTTATTATTTTGTTAAGACCAGCTCCTGTTTTCATTGGTTTATTTTACTGGGTTTTTTGTTTTGTTTTGTTCTTATATCATTTATTTCTGCTCTAATCTTTATTATTCCCCTTCTTCTGCTGGCTTCTGGCTTCATTTGTTGTTCTTTTTCTAGCTCCTTTAGGTGTAAGGTTAAGTTGCTTATTTGAGATTTTTCTTGCTTCTTGAGGTAGGCCTGTATTGCTATGTATGTCCTTCTTATTACTACTTTTTCTGCATCCCTAAGGTTTTGGACCATTGTATTTTCATTTTCATTTTTTTCCATGTATTTTTTTTTCTCTTTAATTTCCTGGTTGACCCATTAATTTTTAGTAGGATGTATCTAATCTCCATGTATTTTTGGTCTTTTCAAATTTTTCTTGTTTTTGACTCCAAGTTTCATAGTGCTATGGTCAGAAAATATTCATGATATGATCTCAGTCTTTTTGTATTTGTGGAGGCCTGGTTTGTGACTTAGTATGTGATCTATTCTGGAGAATGTTCCATGTGCACTCAAAAAGAATGCTGCTTTAGGATGAAATGTTCTGAATATATCTAGTAAGTCCATCTGGTCCAGTGTGTTATTCAAAGCCATTGTTTCGGGATGCCTGTGTGGCTCATTCATTTAAGCATCTGCCTTCAGCTCAGGTCATGATCCTACAGTCCTGTGATCAAGCCCTGCATCGGGCTCCCTGCTCAGCAGAGAGCCTTCTTCTCCCTCTTCCTCTGCCTGACCCCCCACCCCTGCTTGTGCCCATGCTCTCTCTCTCTCTCCCCCTCTATCTCAAATAAATAATAATTTTTTTAAAAGCCATTGTTTCCTTATTGATATTCTGCTTAGATGATCTGTCCATTAATATAGGTGGGGTGTTAAAATCCCTTATTGTATTATTATCAATGTTCCTTCATGTTTGTTATTGTTTTATATATTTAGGTGCTCCTAATTTGGGGGCATGAATATTTACAATTTTTAGATCTTCTTGTTGGATTGTCCCCTTTATTATTATATAGTGCCCTTCTTCATCTCTTGTTACAGTCTTTGGTTTAAAAGCCAGTTTGTCTCATCTATGTATTGCTACTCCAGCTTTCTTTTGACATCCATTGACATGATAGATATTTCTCCATCTCCTCACTTTCAATCTGCTGGTGTCTTTAGGTCTAGCAATGAATCTCTTGTAAGCAGCATATAAATAGGTCTTGTCTTTTGATTGGAGTGTTTAGTCCATTTACATTCAGAGTAATTATTGCTAGATATGTATTTGGTGTCATTTTATTACTTGTTTTGTCATTGTTTCTGGAGATTTTCTCTGTTCCTTTCTAGTCTTTGTTGCTTTTGGTCTTCCTTTTTCACTCAAAGAGTCCCCTTTAGTATTTCTTGAAGGGGGGTTTAGTGGTCATGAACTCCTTTAGTTTTTGTTCATCTGGAAAACACTTTATCTCTTCTATTCTGAATGATAGCCTTGCTGAATAGAGTATTCTTGACTGCAGATTTTTCCCATTCAGCACATTAAATATGTCATGCCACTGTCTTCTGGCTTGCCAGGTTTCTGTGGAGAGGTGTGCAGCTAGCCTTATGGGTCTTCTCTTGTATGTTAGGGACTTTGTTTGTCTTTCTGCTTCTAGGATTTTTTTTTTCTTTATCACTATACTTTGCAAATTTAACTACAGTATGTCTTGATGTTGACCTGCTTTTGTTGATTTTGATGGGAGTTCTCTGTGCTTCCTGGATTTGGATGTCTGCCTCTTTCCCGAGATTAGGGAAGTTTTCAGCTATTATTTCCTCAAATTAACTGTGTGCCTGCCCCCTTTCCTCTCTCTTCTTCTTCTGGTACTCCTATGATATGAATGTTATTACATTTGATGGGGTCACTGAGTTCCCTATGTCTCCTCTCATGATCTATAGTTTTTCTTTCTTTTTTTTCACCTTCAATATTTTCCATAATTCTATCTTCTATATTACTTATTCATTCCTCTGCTTCTTCCATCCTTATGGTCATTGCATTGAGTCAGTTTTGAATTTCAGTTATTACATTTTTCATTTCTGCCTGATTGTTTTTTACCTCTTTTATATCTGTGATAAGGTTTCCCTGATGTCTTCCATACTTTTCTCAAGCACAGCTAGTATCCTTATGATTATTGCTTTAAATTCTCCTCGGGCATTTTACTTATATCTGTTTCAATTAGATCTCTGGCCTTTTTGTGTTCTTTCTTTTGGGATAAATCCCTCTGTCTAGGCATTTTGTTGAGGTTTGTGTCTTCTCTGTGTTAGAAAAGCCCATTATGTTTCATCTCCTGAGAGTAATAGCTTCATGAAGAAGAGGTCATATGGGGTCCAAGCCTAGCATTCATGGAGAATTTATTTATCAATTTTGCAAATACCTAATTTCCTAAAATGTATCAGGCTTTGTGTTTTAAGGAAACAAAAATAAAGAAAATTCTGTTCCTACCCGCAAGGAGCTGAGAGCTTTTTTATGATGACAAATAAGAAGCAGATAGTTACCTTGATGTGTGATACATAGAAATATAGCTAGGCTGACATACACATACGTGAAGTAGAAAAAGATATAGATTGTAGAGACTATTACTTTTCATAGCCCAGATTACTTTGAATCTCCAATTTTCTAAGGATTATCCCACATCTCATTTTGGAGATGGCTCTTACTCTATTCCATGTGGTTCTGGTCGGTCTGTCCATCATGGTACACCACTATCCCTAGCTCCATGCTAGGTTCAACATGATTCAGGCCCGGTGAATCAGAAAGTCTAATTTTTATATACAGAAATTGGTATAGAATTAGAGAAGTAACTCAAACAATATCTTCAATAAGGTTTTTACTGGGGAAATACTGGAATTGATGGTCATCAGTGTTGAATTCTGAAGAATAAGGAGAGGGCTTTGAGGAAAGTAGTACAGGAAAAGGAAATCATTCTATTAGCATTTGCTGTGTAATAAACTGCCTCAAAATGTAGTAGCTTAATGCAACAAACATTTAGCTCACAATGTTATAGGTGAACAATTTATGCTGGTCTCAGCTATGTGGTTCTCAGGTTTCAGCTTATCTCAGCTGATCTTGGCTAGGTTCACTCATACAACTCTGGTCATTTGTGGACTGACCTGGTCTGACTGGTTTATGATTTCTCCCTCTGAAAAATTGGGAGCAAATGTGGTCTCTCTCCATGTGATCACTAATACCCCAATAGGCTAGTTTCAGGATTTCAAGAGCAAGGGTAGGAGAATGCAACACTTGTTGTGTCCCAGATTCAGAATTCACAAATATTGCTTTTGTTGCATTCTACTGGCTAAAGCAACTTACAGAACGTAGATTCAAGGGATGGGGAAGTCGGTTGTGCCTTTGATGACAGGAACTCAAAAGAATTGTATTCAGTTTTGCAATTGTCTACACTCATAAGTGTGGCGTATTATGGAAATGCAAAAATAATCAGAGATGAAGCTGGTAAGTTATGCAAAGGCATTTGCTTGCCTTTAAGAAAATTTGACTTCATCGTTGAGTAACAAATCATAATTTAAACAATTCAGGCAAAGTATGAGGTTTATCCAAACTCAGGATGGGATGAAGAGATTAGTAAGATATTAAGTATGCTTTCAGTAAATGATAATTGTTGTTATTTCTGGTTTGCTTAACTTATGATCAAAGGGTTATAATTTAAATATTAAAATTTGGTATTTTTAGTTCAGGAGCTGATGATAAAATTTACCATGTTTTATTTGACAGATAAAACATCTGTAGTAAGGGCCTATAGTGCCACAGATTTGATAGTAAATTATGGAGATGTATGGCCGTAATCAAGGCTGAATTACACGTCTGCCATCCTGCTAGGAAGCCTAAGATACAAATCTAATAAAAAGTGCTAAAACATCACTGCAATACTGAATTGAGAAACCTGTATATAGGGAAAGTAGAGTGTATAGTTAGAAGATATATGTGGGATTTCTTTCAGTTACACTAAATTCTAAAATTACAACAAATACTTCTTACCTTTTAGAAGAAGACAAATGTAGTGCATTATATTAAGTTTGCAAGAACTCAATTATTCAGGCCCACATGAGTCCACTGGAACCAGCATAATCAAATACCATAGATTGTGTGGCTTAAACAAGAGAAATGTATTTTTTCATAGTTCTGGAAGTCTGAGTTCAGGGTGCCAGCATGATCAGATTCTGGTGACAGTTCTCTTCAGAGAATTTGCTGCTGGGTGTCTTCTAGCTGTGTCCTCACCTGCCAGAGAGGTGGTGGATGTATGGGAGACAGAGAGAGAAAGCTCTCTTTCTCTTTTTAAAGGGATACTAATCCTATCAGATCAGGATCCCACCTTTAGCCTCAGCTGCCTAATTATTTCCTTAGAAGCCCTCTCTCCAAATATAGGCACATTAGGGGTTATGGTTTCAACATATAAATTTGCGTGGGTATAGAAGAGTGAGGGACACAATTCAGTCCACAGCAAGACTGATATATGAAAGAAAAGTTCTTCTACCAATAAATAGCCCTTCTTTGCCCTTTCCTCATATAACACTCAACCTTTCATTTAAATATAGGTTAGACAAATATTTAGTAAGTGATGCGATATTATTAGCTTGCATGAGGTCCTGCCTTGCATTTCTTGTTTAGTTTTGTATAAATACTTTATTCCTTGACATGCTAACTTATAACTAGAGATAGTTAATAAGTATGTTTGTTTCTCTAATTTCTTAAACAAAAATTTTACTACTTTCAGCCATTCTAGGAAACCCAGAAGTTTATAAGAAGTAAATATATATTCAACTATGAGTAATGACTCCAGCGTATATTATATATTTGAAATCATTAGGACATTTATTTTGACTTAGACCATTTATCAAGTGAAACAGGATGGTGATTACATGTTTAGATGTTTTAAAGAAAATAAAAGTGTAATAGTGACATTGCGAATTTAAATTTGTTTTTGTGCGTTAGTCATTTATGAAGATTGATACAGTATAATGGAACAAACATCAACTTATAATCAACTAAAATATAACTTTATATTGTGACTGGAACCATGAGGATTGAAAACATCTTAATGAAAAAGGCTTTACATATTACCTATAATAAATAAATGACATACTGGAATTGATTATTGTTTATTGCTCAGGGGAGATTCTTCAACACAGAAAAATGTAATATTCTTACAACAAATTTATCAGATCAAAATCCAATTGTACTCAATTTTGAGTTGAAAAATAGACCTTCACCAAGTGATGGGTCAATAAATAATACTTTAATTGTCCAGAAGAACTTAAAGCAATTAAATTAATATTGAATAATGCCTCTAAGAAAATGTTATAGAAATATCTACAGAAATACTTTAATGAAATCAAAGAAATATAGGCTACTGTAATAAAGATGCATATGGTATTGTTTTTATAGAAAAAATCAGAGGAGAAAAAAGGAGCTCAAAATAACACAGGTAGGAAAAGAGCATAGCAAATACAATTTGTACATATGAAATAATTACTGAATTACTGGAGATAAATATAAAATAAACATTTTGCTTCAAAAACAAAAACTTTTTACTAAAGGCTCATAGTACAGTTAACATGACAATAAATAGAACAACCAGCTCCAGGACTGGTGAAAAGATGAAACATCCCAAATCCCAAATCATTGGAAAGATATAAAGAAATAGCAAATATATCAATTCTATACCCCTAATTGCACATCAGCCTCAACAAAGAGGTTGAAACTTCAACATATGAGAAAATCTACCATGATTTTCAAGCTCTCTTACAATCAAAATAAGGACATCTATCATTAATGAAAAAATATTTTATTTTTTACATCTACAACAATAAAAAGGGCATAGTTCCTGATGGATTCAGTGTCCATTTTCAGTCAAATCAATAAATAAAATATGTACTAAATTTAGATTTGCCAACAGACCATGTGCCCTCTCCAGCCGAACACTGATATGTATTTTAGAAAAACAAGCTATTCTCTCTCAGTCTCAGTCTCTCCCACGCACACACTGAAACAAAATGAGATAGAGAGAACTTCATTATTTACCAAATCTATGCAGTTATACACATTCTAATTACTTGGCCATTTTAATGTTTCTGTATTTATTTGACTGTCTTAAACAAACAAAAAACAGTCCTTTAACCCTCATTACTCCTCTTTAAAAAGCTGTAGACCCACTAATAGCCTTCAATTAAATAAGCAGATATGATAGTATGTTAAATTGACAGAATATTCCTCCTTGGATCATGGTACCATATATTCTCACTTTAAGATTTTACTATTTTAGATCTGCCATTCATATCATAACAGATGGAGGGGGGATAAAAAAATAAAATACAAATTAAATACACAAAAAAATGTACCACAAAGAACATAGATGTTTATATAAAATTACTACTTTCTTGTTGAAGATCAGAACAGAATTAAAAGTTGAGTTATAAACTCTTCATGATCAGATTAAGATATTTTTCTGAATTATTCAGATCAGAGAGATCACATCAAAATAAAACACTGTTGATCCAAACTGGGTTCGTAAGCAGAGCTCCTTCATTATCTGTTTCCAATGTACATCATTCAAGTTGTATAAAACGTGAATGGTTCTGTGCAATACAGCAGCTCTATTAATGAACATATTCCATAAGCTCCATTAGGCTTCATGATACACTTTTATACCATAGTGAAGATCACTGATCATTGATAGTACCTTTAAATAGTAGCCCTTCAAGTTTTATAAACTGGTCACGTTAGCTTTACCACTATTTCAAATTGTCATGATCTATTATGAGAAATTTGGTATTTTAAAAATTATATTGGGGGACCTGGTTGGCTCAGTCAGTAGAGCATGTGACTCTTAATCTCAGGGTTATAAGTTCACACCCCACATTGAGTATAGAGATTATTTAAAAATAAAGTTTAAAAAATTTTTAAATTGTATGTAATGTAGCAATCATTTGTATATATGATAATTTTTTTCTTTCTTAAGCTGAGGACATTTAAATACATGTAAAGATACAAATTTTAGTGAATGCCCTTATTTTAGCATTGCCTAGATAAATCACTCAACTGGTGAAAATCATCAACAGCTACTTTAAATATATTGCACATGTGCTGGCAATAATAAATGCATCAAAATGCATTCCTTTGACTGGCAGCTGCTGCCTTACTTTGATATCAACAGTAAGAATCATCAACATTTAAGAAAAATTAAATCTGATTAAACGTAATTTTATAATCAAGGAAATATATTAAATGCATGGTGTGCCCTCTCTAAAGTAAAATTCTGTTACTGAAATAAAAGTAAAATTTTTGATTGGTAAATTGATTGTTATCAGGAAACCCAATTAAAAAAAAACCACTGAAATAGAGAACTTCATAGTCAGAGACTATGATAATAGCAACACAGTTTTGATAAAATATAGTATACAAGTAAATTACTAATTGGAAATAATGTTAGGGCAGTAAAGTTAAAGCCAATGAGTTTGGACATTATTCAACAGATAGTTGGGAGATGTTACAAATTTTTCTCCTTCAAATATATTCAATAAAAATTGGATTGCTGTGCTGCTATGGAACTACCTAACTTAAGTTCAATTATTTCTCAAACACATTTTCTTGCTTATCAGTTAGGTAAATCATTATCTCTAGTTGAGTTTTTTTTTTTTTTTTAGCTCTATGTCAATTGAGAAATTACCTACTGACAATTTCTCTTGGCTGACAACTTTATTTTCCTCCCTTGGCCATTATTCATCCACTCTGATTTTTAAAATGCTCCTCTTCATGGTCCCATTATCTTAACAGCACAAACCAGATAATTGTGCTCTGTTTTTTATTTGCTTTTTTCAATAGTTATGTTACTGCATAACAAATTGCCTAAAAGTTTGGCAGCTTAAAACATTGTGAAGAATATTTTATTGCTGTGTGGTATTGCCTTAGGTCCTTCATGATGTAGCAATCGAATTGTTGGCTGGACACTCACTTATCTGAAAGCTTGAATGGGATTGGAGGATTTGTGTTCAAGGTGTCTTATCCATGAGACTGATGGCTTGCAATGTCAGTTCCTTACCCCTTGGACCTCTCCATAGGGCTTCCCATGACATACAGATGACTTCCCTCAGAAAAAATGATCCAACAGAGAGACTGTGTGCTCAAGTGGGAATATCGCTTATAATCACATTTTGGAATTGATATACCATCAACTCTTCTGCATTCTATTGGTCACACTGACCAACCTCAGTATAATGTGATAGGTAACCACACAAGGTGTGAATACCAGCAAGGAGATCAACTGGGGGCTGTCTTGGAGGCTGGCTGTCATATACCTGATCTGCCTGACTCCTACCTCATTTCCCCAGTTCCTACCAATTATGGTTATAAAATAACTCAGAAATCTGTACCCTTTCTCTCTAGTTCCCACTGCTACTTCATTTTTAGATTTTACTTCTCTTCCTGAATTATTTCTTTGGCAATTGGGTCCTGTACTTAGGCTTCTCTGTTCTCCAATCAGTTCTTTATTTTCTATTGTGAAATTTTAAACAGTATTTCTGGTCATTCAAATCTCCTGCTTAAAATCACTTAAGAGCACCCCATTAACTAGGGAAGAATGTTCAAAATATTTTGTAAGGCATATAAATGTCCTCAAAAAATTTGGACTGTGCTTAAGTTCCAGCCTCAGTTCCTGTCATAGGTGATTTCAATCCCAACTTCCCTTCAACATAACTGCAATATAAAATTACATGCAGTTCTCTGAGCATAAAATGCTTTATAATAGTTCTGAATCATTACAAGTGTTGTCTCTCTCATTGCAATGTCCTTTCCAAAAAATTTTATTAGAGCCCTCTTATCATTCTTCATTTATTTGAAGATTTTGCTAAACCCCAGAGACAACTTATTTGAACTCTTTTCTATTCCATGACCATTGCCAAACTCATTGCAATGTATTGAGGATCTTCTCAAGCTGAGTGGCACATCTTTGGTGTACTGAGAATGGGCTTATAGCTCTCAAGTCTCAGTATTGAGCTCCCCGGGTCCCAGGCCACTTGCCCCTGGGTGGCCAGCATCCTGTCTATCCTAAGTGTTTTTACAAAAATAGAGTCACTGGTTTTCACTGAAAGGATATGAAATGATACAGGAATATTCTTAATATTTGAAGCTGAATATACTCTGTGTTTAATGATTTGTAAAATTAAATAATTCTGACTGATGCTCAAACAAAATTCTAGTAATAGCCTTTATAAACTATTTAATCATTTTCCTCTAAAGTCACTTATTTTAAAATGATATAATTATTGAAAATAAAACCTTATATATATTTTACTATTATTCTTAAAATTAATTTATTATTAACAAAATAAATATAAAGTGGAGCCTAAAAACAAAACACAGAAGCATTAGGACCATAATGTATTTATAAGGAAATTTTACCTTTTTGTTTTTTTAAAACTTTTCACCGTTTTTTTGAGTTTTTTTAAACTATCAGCCTATTTTAATATTCTCTTTAAAAACCTCACTTTTCTTTCCCTAACAATCAAATGATTCTCAGATTTTCTGAAACCGCACTAGATTTTACTATGTTTAAGTTATATTTATATATAGATAAATTGTTCTTGATGTTTTCATTGTATTCAGAAATACCATTCTGTCATTTTCATGTTATGGTAATCAAGAATGTGTATTATCATATGATACATTATGTTTTCAGTAATGAAGCTGTGAAAGAAAACATATTGCATACTGCTTATAGTCTGTCTTTTTCACTAATTATTCAAAGGGTATTTTCTTTATTGAGCATCAAACTTAATTACTTAATTATATGACAGACCAGAATGGCTTTGAAGAAGCTATTCCATTCTATGAAGTGCATAATATGCTATGGAAAAAATGCCCTAATTACATAATTAACTGATAAAATGGATTGACTCCAAAGGACATACATAATATGGGTGTTTAAAAAATGTTATCACAGAAATGCACTATAATCCATATTGGCCAAGTATATATTCAAGATTTTGTTTTATTTGTAAATTTACTTGAAAAGGACTGGAAACTAGGACATAAAAAGCTAACAAGATTTTTAAAAGAACACAAATAGAAGGTCTTGGAATAATCAGAATTATGAGACAGATCAACATAAATGCTGTTCTTAAATGGAGTGACACTTAGAATGGAATGTGTACCCTTTGGAAAAAGTGTTAATTAAAATCAGCAAATATTTACTGAGGTGCCACAGAGAATATGGCACCATAGTCCCTTTCAAAGGGTTCTAAGGCTTTGGTTGCTTGGAGTTCCTACTCCCACATATGATTAGTTGAATTTACATAGGCTGGGGCCCTCAGGGTAACTCCTTATGAAGTCATATCATCTTTCAAGATCTCAGTTTCTTCATCTGAACAATACAACTTTCAGTCTGGATGGTCTATGGGATTTTTTTTTTTAAAGGGCCTTCTTTTTTTTTTTTTTTTTTCATTTTCCTCTACTGAGAAAGAGGACTCAAATTGTGACAAAAACAACAGGCAGCTTAACAAGTACTTGAAAGGCAGCTAGAAGACATTATTCTTTAGGAGATATATGTATGTAATTATTCTACTTACAAATCAGTTCTAATCTATGATGGAGCATTTTTGCAGATGGGACTAAAAAAGCAGGAGTAATAGTATTCAGAATAGAATGTAAAAGATGGCAGCAAGTTTAGAAAAAAAGGGAAATAAAACAAAGAGAAAATGCCAATACTTGTATTTTGTAAAATTGGAAAAAGTCTTTTTAGGCCAATTTCTCTTCCTGTGTATCACGCACAATAATATTCTATTTTTTCATTATTTAATTCCTGATATTGAAAATTCCACAGACTGACAAATATAGTTCAATAACTGTACTTAAATGTGCTTGTATCTACAGGAGCTTCTATAAATGTCTTAAAAAATAGACATTTAGGGAATCACAGCAGGGTATATCATGGAAGTATGCTTGATTAGGCAATCTTTTCAGTGTCCTTCAAATTACACCACATTGATAGATAGCAGTGCTCCCTGAGATCTTCCTATTTTTAGAAACTCCTAAGACCAAAAAAGCTGATAGAGGATAAAAGAGTAATGTTCCAATCATCTGCCCTGACTGATCATGGTCTATGTAGATAAAATGATTTGAAGAGTGGACGCTAGTTTTTAATTATTTAAGACAGGTGAGATGGGAAAATAGTCAACTAATAAGAAAATAAAAGAGTTGTTTGAAGAGGAACTGAGTTGGTCTGATTGACTGTATTGAACTTGTTTGGTTATAAGCAACAGATTTTGAAGACTACACTAATGAAAGTAATAAAAGGGTGATATCAAAATACAAATCACATCAGAGAACACAAGATCACAATTCCAGAGATGAACAGGAGCCACTGGATCATGAAAACCAGACCTGGAATGTAATACAGGAACCTCTAGAGATAGAGTCTGTTTTTCTGTCTCAGGAACTGCATTTCAGTTCATTTTTCCCTTAAGCAGGTCTCAAAAAACTAACAAACAAAAAATGTCTCCTCCTTTTTGTGTCAATTTTCTAATAATTGGATTCTCTCAATATATCCCATATTAAATTCCTAAAAGAACCCCACCAGTCTAAGAAATTGTTGACATCCTGTTTCAGCCAGAATTTTGCATCTGCTATCTCTTAGACTACTACCCTAATCTCCAGTGTTTCCCCCTGCATCCATATTCATTTCTTCGGTCATCAGATATTGAGCTCTTACATAACTGGGGTTTCTAATGCTGGAAATAAAGCAGTAAGTTGGAAAGAAAGATCCTTGCTGCCATGGAGTTTAATCCTTAGAAGTGGGAGGCTAATAGTTACCAGAATGAACAGCTTAAAAAATAACAATGATTAATTAACAAATAGTGACAAGTGCTAGGATATGTTAGAGGGATTACTAAGCTACTTTTCATTAGCAATTGGGAAAGGCCAGGGGAGTTGAAATACAGTGTGGAAGCAGGAACATGGCAGGAGGAAAGGTTCTAGACTTAAGCAGCATCCAGATCGTGAAGTCTTCCCTAACCTAGTGGGAAAGTATTTCCCCACTTCAGTGCATTTTAATCTCTGTTCTAATCTTTCTCATTTTTAATCTTGACTTCATTCATTCATTTAAAACTATTTGTTGAATGACTATCAGGCACTGTTTTAGGCTCTAGGGATACAATTTTGTCAAAAACAGATAAAGATCCCCGTCTTCATGGAATTCTCATTAGTAGTCAAAGAGAGGCAGTAACCAATAAATAAGCAAAGTAAATAATTACTTATCCTATTTTTGCTTAGATTCTAACTCTTAGGCTACTTATCTTTTATCCTCTATAGACTGTAAACTCCTCAAGGCATGGACAACATCTGGTTGTAAATTTATCCATAGTCTGCTATGTCTGGTATAGGGAAGTAGAATAGAATACTAGCAGAAACACCATATTTCGATACATAATGTTTTTCATTTGGTCGTAACTCTGCTCTCAAAAGCTATTGGGCCTAGAACCAGTCACTTCATGTCTTTGGATTTAGTTTTCTCAGCTATGTTGCAGGAACAGTAATCTATTAGTATCCAATATGTTATAAAATACAGTCATAACATTTTTTGAAAATCAAGTGATCCTCAATGTTCCTTCTAAACTAAAAAAGATACATATTTTATTACAATAAATGCTTATTGAAATGCATTGACAAGGTTGCATTTACTACATTAGTCATTTTTTCAGAATCATTTTGAATATGATGTTAGTTTCATATTGGTGTATATTAAATGAAAGCATGATCTAATTGTCCTCAAGACTTTCTATTCCACATAACCTTAGTGAAATCTGCTAGTGTCGTGTTTCATAAAATCAGACAAAATAAAATGTTAAGCACAGAAGTTTCAAGAGTAGAAAATTACTTTTTTATGCTTTTGGGAGGATGTCTAAATGAGAAAATGTACTTCCATTTAAAAATGGATGGATTTTTTTCTGTAAGATGATGATAACTCCAAACTGAGTGAAGTTGGGGTCCAAGATTTTTGGAAATTGAATACTGCCAGCTGATAGTGAATCATCTGAATGAAGGACATAGACAGTCCCTGTTGGTGGTATTCTATTGAGGAAGAGCTATTGGAAATTATATCTATGTTCTTTAGAAGCAATATTATAGTAATTGTTAATAATGCTGGGCAAAAGAAGGAAGCAATATCATACATGTGAATGCTAGTTAATATTTAAATAAACATTCTTCAGAAGCAAAAACATGAAAAATATTTCAGAACTTTTAATCAGATAATAGAACATACAGTGTAACTAAAGAAATTGATACTTTTATTTTTTTAAGATTTTATTTATTTATTTGAGAGAGAGAGAGAATGAGAGATAGAAAGCACAAGAGGGAAGAGGGTTAGAGGGAGAAGCAGACTCCCTGCTGAGCAGGAAGCCCGATGCGGGACTCGATCAGATCATGACCTGAGCCGAAGGCAGTCGCTTAACCAACTGAGCCACCCAGGCGCCCAGAAATTGATACTTTTAAAATAAAATGCACCAGGAAAAAGCACAAAACATTTTCAGTAAAAAAACTCCTTTTCTAAGACAAAGGCATTAAAGAATTAAAAAAACAAACCTTGGTGGTATAAATGATTGTGATAATCATATTTAACAATTAAAAGGGATTTTATTGGTCTTTTTTGTAATACTTTTAGACACTCTGGTCTTCCTGTGTGGAAAAAAATATCCTTTCTGTGATTGACAAGAATTTTGATATCAGCCACCAAATACCAATAGGAAAAACTCACAAATAAATTATGTATTAGGCAGCTTAAAGGAAGAGTAATGGTATTTCTAAGCTTTACTTAAATTCCACTAATAATGTTTTTGGAGTACTTGGGTGCATGCGATTCCTTGAAACACTGGAAATGGAATATAGTGTCTGAGAAGTTATTATTAAGAAAAAGATGATCATATTGAATCATTTTACCTCTTTCCTTGACATTGAAGTCATGTAATAAATTAGAAGCATAAGAAGATGAGAGAATGATAATAAAATAATTCGTAAGTATGGTTAGTATACTCTCTACTTGAGGCTTTATTTATTTGTTTATCTCTACAATGAAATAGAACCCGGGTATGTGATATATTTTTTGTTAAAAGTAGACATCTAGCTATATACATACATTTTACTTTTTTCCAGATGTTCAACTTTTATCTCTATTATCTAATAGTTGTCAATTTCCAAATGCATTTTAGACTCATACCATACCCATCTTTTAAAGCTCACTCTAGTTCTATAGTGGCAATTGCTTTGCTATTTTTCTTAACTCTAATTTCCTTGAAGACATTATATTTAATACCCATCTCTCTCTCCCTCACTATATAAATATAGTGAAAGTTATATTCTGCCTTGAAGACATGTTGTAAATAGTTGCCCCAAAATAAAATTTCTTCCTAGACAGGCTACTTTTTGGAGTTTTGAGAGAAGTTTAAATCCCTGCAGCCAGAATGGCAAAATATTCTGTTCCCTGTTTATGTAGATTTAATTTATTCTAACAACTATATAGATATTTGTACATTATTAATATTTTGTTACTTATATTCATATCATAACAAAACATTTTATAATATGTATGATGTATTACAGTAGAATGTCTTGCTCATTTTCTGAGAAAAGAAAAAGTAGTGTCCAGTATCAAAGAGCTAAGAAGAAAGAAACAGCAGCATAATTAGGGTCTTGAACATATAATTTTGGCATTAATTAATTAATTTAATAATCTCTTATTGTACACATATTTTGTCACTATGCTACATGGGGTGGAAATTAATATGAAACACAAGATCTTACAGTATAGAGATTGGAAGCTTTGAATTTAGACTACAATATTAATTCAAATTCAAAATACATAATAGCTGGGTCACCATAGACAAATTACTTAAATTGAGATAATTATATCTGACTCACAAGATTGTATGATGATTAAAGGAGATGATGTTTAGAAAGAACTCTGTACAGTGCTGAGCACAGAAGCCCTTGATAAACAGTACTACTTTTACCGTTTTTGTTTAGAGATGGAATTTGCTTTCTAGAACCTTATAGTTTGGTCAATCAACCATCCCTACACAGTATAATAGGAACTTAAAGAGAGGTGAACAAAAATTCCAAGAAAGTGTATAGGAGAGGAAGGCAGCTCATCACAGTACAGTCTCAGGGCTGTGACTGTGGGCACTATAATAAAGGAGCAAGCAAGCCCATGGTTTTTCAATACTTTGATCCTGATACCTGCAGGATGACTTGCCCTCAGCTTATCTGGTGTTATGTGGCTACACAGACTTCAGAGTGGTCATTTTTAACACCCACTCAATAGCAAAGGATCTGATCTGATAGTTAACAGAGAAGGAAATATTAATGGTTCTTTTTTTTTAAGATTTTATTTATTTGACAGAGAGAGACACAGCGAGAGAGGGAACACAAGCAGGGAGAGTGGGAGAGGGAGAAGCAGGCTTCCCGCGGAGCAGGGAGCCCGATGCGGGGCTTGATCCCAGAACCCTGGGATCATGACCTGAGCCGAAGGCAGATGCTTAACGACTGAGCCACCCAGGCGCCCCATCAATGGTTCTTAATATGTAAAAATACATAAAAAGACTTTTAACTTGAGTCACGGTAAAAGAAATGGAAATTTTAAAAAATAAAATAATAAATAAAAATGCACTGAATATTTTTGGACACTACACGATATAACACCTAAAATAAAAGTAGGTAAGTAGTTAGAGTATTATTATTTTAATAATATTCAGCAGAAATTTTACCATATAAATTAGAGAATGCATTTGAAATCTTCATTATTTGCCCAAATCACTCAGTAGAGCAGGGACTAGAATGCAGATCATCCTATTTTATGGTAGCTCAGTGTCCTGAGGGATCCACCATCCTAGCAATTTGGTCTGTTTGTCGCTCATCCAGGTTTTTATGTAGATCCTATATCCCTTGATCTTGCAATGTATGCACAGATGAAATCTTTTCATCAGTCATGAACAAGACTTTATTATGACTTACTTATAAAGCGAGGCTTGCTATTTTCAAATTGGTTTTGACACAAAAGTTGAGAAATAAGAGAAAGTGCCATTCCAAGAATAGTGGCAATGCCTTTCTCAGGTTGGCAGTCACCCCTGACCTCCTACAGCTGACAGGAGAGCACTTTCAGACAGATGGGTCCCCAGGGACACTCAGCAAAGTAGTAATAAGGAATGCATTATGGACATCTTCCACTTTGTGAAGAGGGTGAAATGCTGAAGAGCTCAAAGAAAAAAGAGTATGCAGAGAAATGGAATTAAAATGACTGACATTATCTAGCCAACTGAGGAAAATTATAGGTTAGTCAAATAGATAACGATTTACTGCCCAAGTTTCTGAATCTTAGTGATTGAGAATCAGAAAATGCCTTCTGTGGCTGCCTACAGTCAGCCTCAATCATACATCTTTTTGAAATAGGGGATCATCTAGCCTGTGGGTTCAACCCTCATGAACATTTTTATCCAAGTAAGAAGTCAGTGTAAGATGAATATCAAGTACCACCATAAAAGTAGGATTGGCAAACAAAAACAAAAACAGGATGTTCAATTATATTTGAATTTCAGATAAGCAGTGAGTATTATTTTTTACTATAAATATGACCCACATATTACACAAAATTTCCCTATACTAGGGGTTCCTGGCTGGCTCAATCAGCAGAGCAATGCAACTCTTGATCTCTGGGGTGTGAGTTCAAGCCCCACATTGGGTATACAGATTATTTAAAAAAAAAAAAAATATATATATATATATATATATATATATATTATACTAAAGTAGTCATGGGGCATAGTAACACTAAAATACTAAAATGGCATCTATTAGTTACCTGAAAATCACATTTAACCTGTTTCTTCTATTTTTATTTTAAAGCTGGTAACCTTAGTTAGAAGAGAGTATGTCTTAGAGGGATTCCTATTTAATGTGTATGGAAAAGTGAGAAGCATTTTGCCATCTGCCTGGTGATGATAGTAGCGTGGATGGGTGGGAGAGGAACTGATGGCAACTATGTGATTTTTATGTTCTTTTAAAATACCACCTGGAAGAGCCATACTCTTTTCCCTCAATAACTGCTTTATTTAATTACCAGCCTCCAGGTTTTGTAAGATAATCATTATTTTCATTCACTGAAATTGAAGGTAATAATTTTACAGTTTTGAACACCAAGTTTATACCAAGTAATGTGCTGGGTGATTTAAAGCATTCACTGTTTTATGTATTTGCCCCATAGCTGTGTGAGGTAGGTCCTTTGAGTATCATTTATAGATAAAGAAACAGACTCAGAAATTTCCTGCAATTTATCAAAAGTAACAAAGCTATTTAAACAAAAGTTAGTTGCTTTTGTCAATGATGATAATGGTAACACTGAATTAGGACTGAGTTTCAGGAAAATTTCACTAGGCCTTGAGATGACTCATTTTACATTCATTATTTCAATTAATTTTCACAGTTGGCCTGTAAGTTGACGACTAGTATTATTATACCCATTTTATAGATGAGGAAAAGGAGGTTTTTGAGTGATTATTTGATTTTTCCCGAGGTCAGACAACTAGTAAATCCTGGAATCAATATTAGATACTAGGCCTTCTTTAATCTAAATCCCAATCACAAAGGCAGGGGTTTCAGTAATTTCTAAAATACTTGGAGTGTTGTTTAAAAATAGAAATTCCTACTGAATCAGAATCTCTGATGTCGTGACCTGGATGCTCCAAATGAAATGTGCTTATCATTTTCCCAGTTGATTCTGATACTGGGGTAATGAACATATAAAAATGCTATGTTTCAGACTTGGTGATAGTTCTGCCTTTGACTTTGTTAGGTAACTTGGATGAAACTCATTGGACTTTGGGCAGCACCATGGGTAATACTGAGTTTTATTCTTTAAAAAACAAACAAACAAGAGCCTAATAGCCATCTCAGCTCTTTTGGATTATTTCACTATTCTGTCACCACAGATTGACAGATGGACTTCTTCAATCTGTGCTCAATAATACTCACTTTACCGAATAATGCTTATCTCAACTGTTTTACTTGTCCCTAAATTATTAGTTTCTGTGATTCTTCAATGACATTCTGCCCAAATAAGAATAAAATAATATTTCAAGATCTATATATTATGGTCTAGAATACCACTGTTTATGTTATACAAATTTGAAACAAATACAACTCACATAGAATTAGGCAACACAGTTAAACAGGAAAAAACCCAGAGAGGGAGCAAATTGAGATGTTCAAGTGTTTTGTGATGGTAGGAGACAAGGAATATGGAATTCAGATTTTCTGAATAAGGGTAGAAGAATTTAACAAGCCCACTTAACCCAAGGAGCACTGCAAAAACCATTAAGCTATATCCTGTGACGACATACACATGGTGATTTGTAGAATCCTTGACAATTCTAGGAGATAAGTACCTCCAGCATTTCATGAATTTCCAAAATAGAAAACAAGAACAATGATATTGGAGGTATTAGGAAAACTGTTCATTCACTTTAAAGATTGAGCTCTAGATAACTTAAAACAGAAACTGAGAAGACTTTGGAACTTGTTCTTTTATTCTGTTGCAAGTATATGAATTGTATGACTTGTGATAAGGAATATAGTCAAGAAAAGATTAACTGTCCTAATATGGCTTATATAAAAAATGGTTGAGAAGAAATTGATATGTCAATTATCTCCATTTTAACTTAATATGTCTACCTTCCTTACATCCCCTGAACCTAGCCAACTCTGTATCATATGATCCTGCATTTCCAGCTAGAAATGATTCGATTTCCAATTTACTTTCTGGCCAGAAATAAATGTGTTCTTTCCCTGGATTTTGAAAGAAGAGGTACATGAACAGGTGTTCAGTCAGAAGCAAGATAGGAAAAAATAAAAATAAAAAAGCCACATTGGGTGTAACTGATTGATGTTAATTCCCTGGTATTAACAGAGAAGCACATAAACTCCTGCTGCTGGGCTCTACCCAGAAATGTCAACATTTGTTCCCTTTGTATTGTCAGAATGCTCAAAATTTCCTGAATTTCCATGAGGTCTATTTTAACCCTTAAAACAACCCCATTTCCTTTGATTTAGCTAGTTTGAGTAGATTTCTCTTGCTTAAAATGTAATAAATTATAATTCAAAAAATAATCTACTAGTCCTTCCCTCCCTTTTTTCCTCTGTCTCAACATCTATGAATTGGAAAACAAACACGGAATGAAGTTTCCCTTAGTGTCAAGTTGAAATGAGTATTAAAGGTATGTATGATCTCTGAGAGAAAAGGATCAGAAATTATCACTATCTTCCCACAGGTCTCTTTCTTGTTAATTGTACTAGGAAAATCTTAATGCTACAGTCTACACTATATCTAGCAAGTGAGTTGAAATCTTTTTGAGTGTTTTATGATTTCCCTGCATAGCCTTTCATCATGACTGTTATGTGAACTTTAAACATTTTGTGTACAAGATTATAATTACTCTAACTCTTAAAAAAGCTTGCTTTCATTTGCTTTTTTTCTTTATCTAGATCTACCTGTTGTTAGAATAGAATTTGGAATATCCAATTAAATGGAATTTAAAGTATATCAAGTAATTGTAAGCAAGCACATGAACCATTGTAGCTCACATTGCACCTTGCTATCAAGACAAAAATAAAACTGCTTGCTTGTTGTTGTTGCCAATTCAGGAAATGGCGTTTATAGAAACTTTGAAGAAACAGCTGTGATTTACCAAAAATTACTCATTTGTTAATGCTGTAATAAATTACAATTCACTGACTTCGTTGAACCCAACTCATGCAATATAAAATGAGATGGTATTTTGGGTCTCAAAATATAAAGTCAAGTCTGAAGTCAGCTGAAATTTATGGTTGCCCCTGCATATGTATAAACAGTTCAATTAAATCCATAGTATTAGAAATTGAATTTCATATTTTTGTTAGCAGAGAATTATGGGTAAATATGCATTTTTTTCATATACATTGAGAATTTTATGTTTACATTTGTGTTCGAACTCTTAGTGGGTCATATATAGCGCCTTCAGTCTGCAGGTAAATTCTGGACACAGTCTCTAGAATATATCTTTTTAAGGGAGAGCTACTACTATTGTGGTTAAGGTTATCTAGTCAAATTTCTACATTGTAGTCTGTAAACCTATTTGCCAGGCAAAGGACATCTGTTGCCCATCACGAGGAGTAGAAGTCTGAACACTTCTGTTCATTGATTGCATCTTGGTAGCAGAGTCCAAGACCTGAAGAGAACAGTGCTTACTCACATAGAAAAGAGACAGAGCAAGATCAATGCCAATAGTGAGCATCAATCCCCAATAGCCAGCAGATTCCTCCTAACAACCAACACAAGTCAGTTGACCTGCATGCACTCCTTTTGTGCTGCAGTAGAAGGAAACCATTTCCTCCCCATAGGGGATAGACATAGTGGTGGGGTTGACCAAGTGCCATATGACATACACACTTAAGAAGAACAATGGACTGCCCATTGAATTTGAAACAGGGAAAGATAGTCCCAAACAAAGCCATTAGCTTGGTAGAGGCTGTTGAGGCTCCTTATCTCTTGGTAAGGAAGTGTTCTGAGACCTAGGAACTGACTGAGCAAGCCCAAGCAGGAAAAGCACATTGCACAATGACTGTTTTTCCAACAGTATAGTTTTCATTCCCCAGGAAAATTAAGGTTTATTAGAGACAAAAATCTGTCACTCAAGGAAGTAATGTATAACGGTACACAATCAAACAAGGCTTTCATGTGTGTATTTAAATGGGAAATACTTGCCTATCTTTTAAAAATCATCAGATAAGAGAAAATAAGGATCAAATTCTAGATTCAGTTTAGAAATACAGTTCGATATTTTAAAAATTAGGTTTACCATATGCTTTTATTTTCTTATAAAATACTATGTTCTAATTGATGTTCTAATTCAAGATGGTGACATAGGAAGTTACTAAACACAACTCCTCCCACAGACACACTGGGTCTACAGCTACAGATGGAACAATTTCCTTTTAAAAAAATCTAAAGCCTAGCTAAGTGATGCTACACAGTGAACAAATGAGTTGAAAACCACATGATAGGTGAGGCTGGGACACAATCTCACCAAAGATTTTCTGCCCAGCATGGCAACCCACATCTGGGAGGAAGCTCAAATCCTGGAGTTTTCCCTAAGGAACAAAGGGCTTCAATTCTACATTAGGCACCCCAACTTTTAAGACATCTGCTTGAGAGATGGGACCCCAAACAGCCTAACTTTGAAACAACTGGGGATCATGTCTCAAGACCCGTAAAACCATAAGACCCAGCAAACTGAGAAACAGCTCTTAGAGGGCTCACATGCTTGGACCCACCTACTCCAAGGCAGCCAATTATAATTATTTTTTACTACTTTACTACTTTTGTCCTTTAACCTTGATACTAGCTTTATAAGTTATTAATCTACTACCTTTACTGTATATTTACCTTTCCAGTGACATGTATTCTTTCATATGTGCTCTTGTATTAATTAGCACCCTTTCTTTTCAGATTAAAAGTTTCCCTTTAATATTTCTTGTAAGGCTAAAAAGGAAAAAATAAAACTGTCACTATTTGAATATGACATTATATTATATATAGAAAACCCTAAAGATTCCATCAAAAAAACTGTAAGAACAAATAAATGAATCCAATAAAGATGTAAGATTCAAATTCAGTACAGAAAAATCTGTTGTGTCTCTATACATTAATAATGACCTATCAGAAAAAAAATTTTAAAACAACCTCATTTATAATTGCACCAAATAGAACAAAATATCTAAGAATAAATTTAACCAAGGAGGTGAGAGACCTGTACTCTGAAAACTATAGGATATTGATTAAAAAACCTGAAGATGACACAAATAAATTAAATTATATTCTGTGCTCATGAATTGGAAGCATTTATATTGTTAAAATATTCATAGTATCCAAAGCAATATACAGATTCAATCCAATCCCTATCAAAATTCCAAAGGCATTTTTCAGAAAAAAATAGAATAACCTAAAATTTGTATGAAAGCACAGAAGACCCCACATAACCAAATCAGTCTTGAGAAAGAAGAACAAAACAAAAGGCATCACATGCCCTCATTTCAAACTATATTACAAAGCTATAGTAAATAAAACAGTGTGGTAATCAGCATGGAAATAGGCAAATAGATCAATAAAACAGAATAGGGAGCCCAGAAGTTAACCCATGCATATATGGTCGATTAATTTATACAAAGGAGCCAAAATTATGCAATGGAAAAAGGATAGTCTCTTCAGTAAGATGCTGGGAAAATTGGACAGCCACATATAAAAGAATGAAACTAGACCACTATCTCACACCATACAAAAAAAATTAACTCAAAATGAATTAAAGACTTGAATATAAGACCTGAAACCATAAAACTCCTAGAAGAAAACATATGTGGTAAACTTTCTGACATAGATTTTGGCAATGATTTTTTGAACCTGACATGAAAAGCAAAATCAACAAAAGCAAAAATAAACAAGTGGAACTACATCAAACTTAAAATCATTTGCCCAGCAAAGGAATCCATCAACAAAGTGAAAAGGCGACCTACAAATGGGAGAATATATTTGCAAATTGTATATCTTATAAGGGGCTAATATCCAAAATATATAAAGAACTCATACAACTCATAGCAAAGAAACAAGCAATCTATTAAAAAATAATCTGAAAATCTGAATATACATATTTCCAAAGAAGATATACAGATGGACAACAGGTACATGAAAAGATGCTCTACATCATTAATTATCAGGGAAATGCAAATCAAAACCACAATGAGATATCAATTTACACCAGTCAGAATAGTTAGTATCCCAAACACAAGAAATAAGCGTTGTTGAGGATGTGGAGAAAAGGGAACTTTGTGCTCTGTTGGTGGGAATGTAAATTGGTATCGCCACTATGGAAAACAGTATGCAGGCTCCTCAAAACACTAAAAATAGAACTACCATATGATCCAGTAGGTCCACTTCTGGTGTTTATCTAAAGAAAACAAAAACCCTAACCCATAAAAGATATCTTCACCCTCATGTTCATTGCAGCACTATTTACAATACCTAAGACATGGAACAACCTAAGTGCTCATTGGTGGATGAATGTACTCTATTATTCAGCCATAAAGAAGAAATGGTGGTATATTATTCATCCATAAAGAAGAATGAAATATTGCCACTTGTGACAGCATGGATAGACCTTGAGGGCATTATGCTAAGTGAAATAAGTCAGATAGAGAAAAAAATACTCTATAATCTCTCTTATGTGTGAAATCTTAAAAAAGAAATCAAGTTTATAGATACAGAGAACAGATTGGTGATTTCCATAGGTGGGGATTGGGGTAGGAGAAATGGATAAACATTTTTTTTCTTAGTTTAAATTAATTGAATAAAAGTTTAGGTATATGGAAATAATAGATATTTTTATTATTAAGAATGAAAAATTATTCTGGAGAAGGGAATTCATTAGCCCCTGACACTTGAGAGAGCATCATAAATATTGGCATTTTTATATAGAGATTATCAAATTTGATTATCACATAAATGTATTCATATACCTTTTTATACTTTTAATTCTCCTCTCTCCCTCTCCCCTGCCTCCATCTTTCTCCGTCTTTCTTTCTGTGTCTCTAATGTTCTGCTAATTAGGTTTGGGAAAAAAACAGCTTAAATATCATTAAACATTTTTCCCTGAATATTTCTTAATGGGCTTTTACATTTTGTAACTCCTGAAGTGGTACGCTGTATGATGTATTTTCCAAATAGTATATATTTTTTTGAGTGAAAGTAATTTTAAATAAATGAATATCAACACATGAATACTTCATAGAATGGCATTTGGGTAAGCATAGGCTAGTCTATTCTATAATATGTTTTCATGTACATTAATAAATATAGTCATTTCCAGGCCATTCAAGGTACTTAAATTTACATCAAGTACTTAAAATTTACTATGAAGTGAATACAATTTCATCTTTACATCAACTTATTTTCATGTATTTCATGAAATGAAACTGAATGTTGCAAAATGAAAATTCTCTTTATTCTACAGATAAAGAAAACTTATAAGTGCAAATTTTTAATTAGATTAATTTAATATGATTTTGTAAGGCACATTGCACAAAATTCAAAAAGTACAAAAAAGTATACAATAAAATTTTGTCCTGACCTCAACCATTTGGTTCCTTTCTCCAGAACAATAGGAGTTAAAAGATTTTTGTGATTCCTTCTAAAGTATTTTGTATACATGAAAATATTCATATATACACTTTTTCCATTTTCTTTAAAACACAAATTATAGCTGTCTGAAAAATTAAACAGTATTGAATTCCTGAAGCAATTGCCTTTAATATATCCATAAGTTGGTAAATTACTCTAACTAATAATATACCAATAAATAAATTACAGAACAGAACAACAACAACAACAACAAAAGACAGGAAGAAAGTTTACAAAACCCATTAGAAATGATTGAGGAGGTTTCAAAAATATCAAGATATGATTATGGTAAGTTGTAGCTCCTGCAAATGTTATCACTGTACGTGGTAATAAGTATTAAGAATAAGGTTTTTTTTCAAGATTTTATTTATTCATTATGTGAGAGAGAGAGAGACAATGCAAGAGAATACAAGCAGTGGAGAGGGAAAAACAGACTCCTTGCTGAGCAGGGAGCCAGATGCAAGGCTCCATCCCAGGACCCCGGGGTCACAAACTGAGCCAGAGGCAGATGCTTAACTGACTGAGCCACACAGGCACCCCAAGAATAAGTTTTGAGAACAATCAGTTTATGTTATTTATATGGTATCTAAAGAAATACAGGAATTAGCCAGAATTTGTCATTTTTAATATGACCATAGGTCCTAGTTTGCATGCCAGAATCCTTCTTTGAGCCAGTTGCCCCATTGTAATTATTGATAGTGCTATCTTTTATTCTCACATTTTTCTGATTCAGATAATGTTATATAGTCACCATTAATCATATGGGATTTGGTACTTGGGATTCAGGAGAGGCCAAATTAGCCTCAAAATTAGTACAATTACCCATTCCATTCCAATCCCACCTAGTGGAACTGCTGAAGATAAACTGGTCTAAAAGACATGAGCCATTGCTTCCAGGTGTTGTTTCCAAACATTTTGTGCTAAATGGCCCACAGTGAGCTGGCCTGGGGTTCAGTGAAGGCCTGGGGTTCAGTGAAGGCCTGGAAGGGATCCATATAGCTATCACTAGACAGCTAGTCCACATGACTTTTTCTCCCTAATCCTTCTTCTCACTAAGTTGCAAAGAGAACTTTAGGGACTTGCCTTGTTTGTATTTATTGACCATTCTTAAAATGAGTTATTGCTTAGAAAACATTACTCTCTTTTTTATTGTTTGGAGATTTGCAGAATGCTTTTAAACTACTTTTAGAAGAATAAAGCAAAATGCAGGTCAATGGTTATAAATTCAACCAGACAGAGAATGTACTGAAAAGGTAAAGAAAGAAAGGCTCAGCAATGAAATGAAGATGTATATTCAAATGTTTGTTGTGTACTCTGTTTGGTAGAAGTTTGTCTTACTGTTTCTCTACTAAGAACTCTTTTTAAATGTGTTTTGTTATTGTAGCACTTTTTACAACGAAACTCTACTTGACCAGTTCCAAACTGTACAACCTGTATGAAGCTCCTCCTCTCAATGGGTTTCTTATTTCTATGTGGAATGTCCTCTCTTGCAGTGTCCTGTAAATAAAGATTAAATTCCACTCTTTTCTTTAAAAAAATAAAAAATAAATAACCTACAGGTAACTCCTGGATATAATCTGTAGGATTAATCTCTCTCTCTCTCTTTCTCTCTCTTCTTTCCTTGGTAGGACTTTTGAGAACAAAGCAATTTAGGCCAAAGACCATTTTTCATATGATCACAGGCAATTAAGTTATGGTTTTACTCCTCAGAACAATGAAACCTTAAATGCACAAGTACCATTTAATTCACCTCTCTGAGTTCAGTAACACTGCAATATGAAAAGATCCCAGAAACTAAAAAAGGTACTTTTGTTTTTAGCCCTCCTGATGCAGAAGGGAAAAAGAGTATAGTGGATTTATCCTCAAAGTTTCCCATGATGATTCCTTGAATTATAAATGGAAAGATGAATTTTGCTGCTGCCATACAGGCTGAGGTGAGTGAACTAATTACATCATTTTCTCATTATAAAACTATAAACAAGTTTTTGGCCAGTTAGAGCCCAGAATCTTCACATTAAAAATGGTGATTTTTTTACATTTGTTAATAAATATTGGCTTCTACTATGTGCCATGTACCATAGATCTAAATATAAATTGGTGAACAAATGAACAAGATTTCTGTCCTCATAAAGCTTGCAATCTAATGGATATTCAGTTATTCTATCATCAAGAAAACAATAGTATCTATACATGGGTTTATTTTAAGAACTCAATGAGATAATTTTTGAAAAGTTTTAGCTTCATGTGTGGAATAATGTAAAAAGTTATTGTCAACTGCTAAAGAAATAAGCAGGATATTGAATCAAAAATTGCTTGTAGAAGAAACAGAAATATAATGTACGCACTTCCTATCCATTATTTATCAGTCACTCACTCTAATGCATAGTTGATTTCCCTGAATTTGGAGGGTAGTGACTATAATAATCCATGAATTAAGGCAGGATTGAAAATTTTGTGAAAGACAACCATCTGCTATCCCTGGGGGACACCCTACTTTTGGATATCTGATTTTTATTGTTCCTCTTATCATTATGACCTTATCATTATGATAGAAATAGTCTTTTGGGTTGCCTGTTCTTAAATATAGAAAATTAATACATGTGACCTAAAGGTAATCATACTAGATCAAAATAATTTTGTAGTGAAAACATAATAGCATATACTTCAATGGGTCCGTTTTTTAAATCCCCATTTAATGACACTTCTACTGGTATGACTCCACTGAAAATATGTCTAAGCTATGAGCAGAAATACATCACTGCATATTTATATACATATGATAAATGCAGATATACCTAAAGACACCTTTAAATAAATAAATTTAAATACAATTTGTATTACTTTTTAAAATTTATGAACACTTAAATATTACACTTGATCTTAGCCAAAAGGCCGAGAAGCGATTGAACACTTAAATATTAAAATTTAGGTAACCATTTATTTTTATTTTTTAAATCTTTTTTTTAAGATTTTATTTATTTATTCATGAGAGACAGAGAGAGACAGAGAGAGAGAGAGAGGCAGAGGGAGAAGCAGGCTCCCAAGGAGCAGGGAGCCCGATGTGGGACTAGATCTCAGGACCCTGGGATCATGACCTGAGCCGAAGGCAGATGCTTAACCATCTGAGCCACCCAGGCGCCCAAAATTTAGGTAACCATTTAAAATTCAACATGATGGTACACTTATAAAATGATTTACTTTTCTGATGATATATTTATGAAAATTATGATTAAGCTTTCAATCAGTACTTTCAAATTTTGATACCAGAATGTGTAGTTTATTCTCTTATAAACTAGGTAATAAGAAAGTACTATTCTTCATCAATAAAATCTTTACTCTGAGAGAGCAAAAGATGATTAGTTAATATAAAAATACTTTGGAGAAAGACAAAATATCAAGTCTCTTGATGATATCACACTGAATAAAAAAATAAAATCCCATTTCAAGAAAAATAATTTTAAAAACAATATTTTGTAATGTTGTAAAATATGTAAATCCAACAACAGAAATAATCTTCCAAAAGAAAAGAGGAAAAAAATTGGCAAGTAACC